>NW_015113352.1:0-7754 GCF_001443285.1 Poecilia latipinna
ATTATTATTATTATTGCATCGTTTGTCCCTACTTTACATTGTGTGTGCAAAATGTGCTTTGGTTTCGAATGCGACACATGATCTTAATCAAACATGTTTAATATATTCAAACAGTATGAATATATTTGCAGGCCACTGTCACTTGATACTAAAACTCACAACAAGTACTAGAAACTTTGTTTTCTTCCAAGAATCCCGGAGCAGTGCTTATGTTTTTCTGTGGATTTTGCGTATTATCTAGCACTATGTTATTGTGTCAAGCCATTTGCCTCAGCTCCATGCAACAGAGCCATGTGTGGGGTCAACCAACCAAGGCTAGACTTGTAAAAATACAGAAAACTCTTAAGCTGCACTTCAGACACATAGGACTCCAGCACCTGTCATGGGGAAACTTAAGCATTATTAGCCTGCAACCATGTGCACTCAGTAAAAATGCAGGTAGCTTAATGCTACATATACGAGAGGCCATTGTGCCTTCTGTTTCAAACTGAGTACCCCTCCATCCTAGATTTGAAATATTGGGCTGGGAGATGCCCCCCGCTCCGCAGCCACCCCCCCCCCCCCCCCCGCCCCCCCCTCAATCCGACCAGGCTCGACTATATTTCAAAAAACTGAAATCCGAGTGAGTTATTCTGAAGTTCCCTGTGGTGCTGTTCTCTTGGACCGCAACAGCCCACAGATCTGGCAGCAGACGCCTCTTCTCTGTGAAAATACAGAGGAACATCTAGCATTAAAAAGCACAAGAAGAATTTGGTCAGAGAAGGAATGCAATAAAACGCATTTAAGAAAGGCCAAGTTTTACTTTACACAAAGGATCTAAGAGTGTCCCACAACTAAAATGAGGGACATAAGGGAACAAATAGATCACAATCACTTTTTTATGAGCTTGAAAAAAAGGAGTGGTCACATCCTGCAGTAGGGTTTTGGTTATCATATAACAAAAGAATGTTCAGTCTGTGGAGTAGAAAGACTTGTGCTGAATATAAAACCACAAGCTTTGCCAATCCTAATTTGCAACTGATTGTTAAAACAATCGTAAACTGGCAGTTTTGCAGTTTATTAGCATATTAATTGATTTAGGCGTATTAAAACGAGTACCGTACCTTCGAAGAGGGAAAATAATAATTGAGTTATTAGGATTACAGAATTCCCTTGTAGAAGAGATACTTAATCTCAATGGAATTTTCCTGGTGAAACAAAGGTTAATAATAAAACAAATAATAATTTAAACAGAAACATTTGGGAACTTGGTTTTGTTTTACTTCACTGCTCTCTTCAGCGCATATGAAAAATGGCTGGAATAAATTGGAGTTTAATACTCCTACCAGTAGTGGGGAAAACCCATCTTTTGTTTTATTGCCAACAGTCGGGGCTTTGAATGTCTGATTTGATGATTAATGAGCAGAGATTTTCAAAGCAGAATCGAAGCCAAAGCTATAAAGTATTAAAATAAGTTTTGACTTAGACAATGGATCAGTGGCGAAGGCTCTGGCTCTCTTAGAGCCACTTCATCCTGCCAGATAACTGGAGGCGTTACTGAGTCTTTTTGCAGCTCACCAGTGGCATTCTTTTGGTATCAGTTTGAGGATTCCACTCATCAAACAGAAGCACTTTGCACATTGCAAATTCCTCTCATTTTAAATGCATCTCATGGCTTGGAAAATGAGGAGACCACCATGAGTTTGTAACAGGTTCTTCTGTTTTTTTCCCTCACTCCCACCCAAACACTGCAGCCACTCACTCCTCTACACTCTGAGACCAGAATAGAAGCAGCAAAGTGACATTGACAAGCCCAATGGGCCTGCAGGCTGACGTTAGCCCACCCTGGGATGAGGCTGCTGCAGGACCACCCCTGCAGTCCAACTGAAGCTCGGGGTGCCTGGACCAATTTACGACACCTACAAAGTAAAACTGCACTGTAAGCAAGAGGCTGAGTCATGAATGTGCTCCAATCCTGCCTATAATCATGACCACAACTTTTTTTTTTCATTGTTTGTTATGCCAAGACTGTTTTTTGTTTCCACTGGTCCTATGATTGTTATTCTTCTCTACTGCAATCACACTTCTATTGTCCTACATACTTATTATTCTATGCTTCTTTTTTTTTTTTTTTTTTTTTTTTTTTGGCATTCGGAAGCTGTTTCTGATTCAAATATTATTGCTTCACAGGACTTTCTAAAGCAGCTTCCCACAACAGTGGGGGAAGTATTTACAGTTGAAACCAGATATTTAAAGACATCAATCGTCCCCCCCCCCACCACTTTACTATCTGACATTACATCAGACTAAACTTGTCATGTTTTAATTCAGCAAGAATGAACCAAACTACCAAAAATGATTTTTTATTTTGTAGATATGTTTAAATTAAAAACAGATTACTTTACCTTTAAATTTGTGACAGTCCTGATTTTAATGTCATTATTTTGTACGCTTCTGATCATTTACAACATTAAAGCTAGGTGGAGGCACGTCTGTGGATGCACTTAAGGCAACACCCCACACTGCTTCCTCAAACACTCTGCATTGACCCCACAAGTTTGAGTCAACCTTGAGTACAATTTTCAGATGAAACTATGGACATCATGAGAATGTCCAACCTTCGTACCGTTCAGGAAGGAATTGGGTTATGTTTCTCAGAGATGGGCAACTTTTGGAAACAAACCCCCAGAACAGCAGCAAAAGTCTTTGCAAAGATGGTAGTTTAGCTGGCATCATTACCCACAGTAAAAACAGATTCTGTAACAACATGTATTGAAGGGCCGCTCAGAGAGGAAGGAGGCATTTTCCCAAAAGCTACACAAGATCCCAGACCAGGCTTTGCAAATTCTCCCTATGGTAAAGACTTCACATTTTAGAGATACATCTTCTTATCTGATGGGAATAAAATGTAAGGGTTTGGCCATTATGATTATTGTTATATTTGGAGGAAAATGAGAAACACTGTAGGCGTGACAGAACCATCCCAAATCTGATGAGTCAGAATGACGCTGCATGGGTGTTTTGCTGTAGAAGGAACTGGGGATCTTGGGGGGGGGGGGGAAAGTTAAAGTTTGGACACAAATGGGTCTTCCAATTGGACAAAAACTCTAATCATATGTCACCAAATAAATTACAAAGTTGCTTGAGCTCAACAAAGTCAATGTTTTAAAGTAGTCATCACATATCCCTGATCTCAGACACAGAAAATATGCGGGTAGATCTGAAAAGGAGAACGAAAGCAGTTCAGTTTACTGGAGTAACGTTCCAAAAAAGTAGTGTGTGGTGATGTTTTGGGATACCTGAAAGGTTTGACTCAAAACCTACAGATTAAAAAGTACAAAGGAAATACATGTAAACTTGTGAATTTGAAGAAACTCTAACTGTCATCTACCTATCTATCTCACTTATACAGCAGAAAGAGATGAATCTGATTTAATGTCAAGAAGATTATTCGGAACATGTCTATATTTAGTTTGAACTATAAAAGAGCTTTGTAATGAAAATGTTAGTGAAAATTATAATGATAAAAGTCTTTAAAAATGTCATGGCATAAATATACAGTTTTAAATTACTATAGAAAAGGTGAGAAAATCTTCTGATTTTTGTGTGCAAAACTATTATTTTAAAAACAAGCAGACAAGTAGCACAACAAATGAATTGCGTTAAGCACAGTGCAAACACCTTTTGACCTTATCTGAGTAAATATTTAATCATATTGCATCTCTGATTCATCACAATTTTACTGATAAAGATTTTCTGACATGTCAAATCAAATGCAGTCTCATGACGCTGAATGGTTCATTGATCTAGAGAAATTACCATCTGTAACAAAAGATAGTGTTTGTATTTCTGCCATTCAAAGGACTCGAGTTTGCCTTTCATCCATACACAGTGTCCACAGTGCCAATCTGAAATATACACACACTCATTACTGAACATGATGGTAATTGGGGGCTTTTAATTTGATTATTTAAGCAGTTCACCATTTAAATAAATGTTTAACCAACACGCGTTTGGGTGTTATGAACAAGATTCTGATATTTTTATGCTTTGATGTTTGATTAGCATTTTCATCAGAAATGGTAGGGCTCATTTAAGTAGGATGGCATCCTGTTACAGAGTTTTTAGAAATAAACCATAAAGTTCTATTTGGACTGAGTTTAGGTCCTTTCCAAAAGCATATATTAGTCTGATTCATTCCTTCCAAACTCAGATTTGATGGTTGTTTGGAATCATTTCCATTTGTTCAGGAGCAATCCAAGAATCTCCATGACTCAAGATACTAAAACACCAGTGTTGTCATCCACAGTGAAAACAGTTTTCCATGACAATTAAAGGGCGGCGAAGAAAGGAACACCTTCTCCCCCCCCCGACACACACCTACAAACTCGGTTGAAATTTGCAGCTGTCGTGGGCAAGCCAAATGTGTTCTGGAGCAACGTTTTATGATCAGACAAGAGCCGTTGCCCACAATGATTTGAAGAATGCTTGGAAGAGTCAAGGTGAGGCCTTGCAATTTGAGAACCAGATCCAAAGCATCATGCTTTGGTTTGGGAGGGATCGTTTCATTCATTTTGTGTGGAATAATTACCTTTTTCAGCTTTACCTGAAATCAGTACAAGATTCCTCAGTGTCTTGGGCACAATTGGCATTTCTTCATTAATAGCCTGTTAGGAATAAAGGCAAAGAGAGAAGGGGAGGACATGCGGTAAGTGGTCCAGGGCTGGAGAATTGAACCCCAAACAACGAGCCATCTGGTGCCCTCATATTTGTCAACTTTTGAACTGTTTGGAAAGTTTAAAACTAATCTCTTATTGCTGAGTTTTGTATTACACGAATAAATATGCATTTAAATATGCTGTCAGAAGGTGTGGTTGTCATAGACTTACATGCAGAAGAGAGGATGGCAATATTTTTTAGAGGTATATTCATTGGAAAAAAAATCTAAATAACACAAGACAGTCACAAAAAGCTCTGGAGAATCAATGGAGGCAGCAACACAAGAAAAAATGGCACAAATTACAGACAAAGGACAAGTAAGCAACAGAAGGATCTGACAAAGAAGCAGAGAACTGACTGACGGTTACACTACGGGGAAGGTGAATGAGTGACATGAAAACCAGGTGGGACTAAGCAAGAGAATGCAGTGCAGTTGCGGAGAATCTTAATGGGGAAAGTAAAGGAAACACAGAAACTAACACAGAGGAAACAAAGTGGACCAAAAGCTCAAGAATAATGCGAAGACTCAATAACATAGCACAAGAAAGAATTAAGATAATCTTATCTTCTTCAGTGCATCCTTGTTATTCTATGCCAAAGAATAATCAACTGTCAATCTACTAGAAATTTGAATTTGTTTATGATTTTTTTTTCAACTATAATAGATATTCACTTACTTGCATTATATTTACAGTCCTGCATTCATACAAATTGGAAACACCACGCTGATGTAATAAGATCATAGATCAAAGAAAACTAACCCCTTCCTCATTATGATGGCATTTAAAGTTCATGAGTCATATTTACAGTCATGTTCCACTCTGAATGTTTTGTACAATTGGCCAAATACATCACAACCATTAAGATTTTTAGAATAGCACAAAGCAATTCAAAAACAATGTTGTTTTTATTATTAACCCAGGTTTACCAAGCAAGCCTTCAAAGGTATCGACAGTAATCAGAAGCACCCCTGCACAAAAAGGAGTGAAATTGAGACCAGACCGTACTGTGGACGACTCTTAATCCACAGCAGATTCTCTCCTCAGCTTGAATCAAGCTCTGCAGCGTGGCTCTCTCTCTCTCTTCTACGTCTACTTGCTCTGGTAACAAGCCTCCACTGTGACTGGGGAATTCATGAGCAAGGCCGGGGCTGGGGGAACCCTTCCCTCCCCTTCCTCTTCAAATAGAGGCATGCGGAGCCTCACTGGAAATGGTGGTGGTAGGGGAGCACGAAGAGAGGCATTAGCTGCTTCTCTCTCTCCCCCCGCAGTCCTCAGCTTTTAACCAGTCTTTTCCGCCACTTGGTGTGCGTGCAAGGCCAGCCAAAATAGATAATAAGGAATGTCAGAAACAGAAAATCACCTCTACCAAGACCAAACTGTTCCAGAGGACTAGCTTGCATTCCAAAGCAACAGTGAGTGATTTATTACTGCCCAGAAAAAAAACAAGTCTCCCAAAAAGACATTTAGCTACACAGCTGGTTAATGCCAACTGGTTGTGACTTGTGATGAGTAATGACATCCCCTTTGAGCCAGTGGCTTTGTTCTGTCATGTCTGGATGATGGATTGTTCTTTTTTTTTTTTAAACTTCTTCCCGTGATGTGCCGATTATTCATTTCACAACAATTATCCTATGGTTTTTATATGAGAGCCAAGACTTTTCTTCCTCTGTCGGGTCAGTTGTGTTATCACGTTTCCGCGCAGCCGAAGAAGCAGCAGTTGTCCACTTTTCACTGTACTCATCAACAGTAGATTCAGGGTCCATACAAACCTAATTAAGAATCAATTTGAGCCAGTGTCAGACAGTCTGGCGCCTCGAGAGGGGTAAATGCTTTTAATATGAACATTTTATCGTTGTCTCAAAGTCTTCCATTGTCTAACGGTCTGGCATGTGTAAAGTATATGTCATGGAGCCTCATGCCTGGATACCGAGGCAGTAGCATATCCGCAGATTTCAACACATGGCGTGCACATGAAAGAAAAGGTAACTAAAACTGCTACGTGAAGCAGTCCCACCCGAAAGGAATAAATCAAACAATACTGCAAAACAACCGAATGTTGTTGGGAGCCCGTGATAGGCATGCGTGTGCTCTGCTTGTTCAGTTTCAGTTTAGTCCCAGGACAAATGCCAGCACATGAAATCCACTCTTAAAACATGTCAAACAAGTCTGAGTCCAGCTCAAAGCGTTGTGATTGCTGTGAAGGCTTTGAAAAACTGACACCTTACCGGCTATTATCCATTCTTCCTCCTTCTTCACATCCATTTCAGCCTAAGTGAGATCTACAGACGGGCACATTGTTTGCTGCCTGCAGATCTCACTGCATATCTTCACATTTGTTCTTTACTGTTATTTGGTGGCATAATTTCATCGGTTCAAGGGAAATTGCATGTTACATTCAAATGCCCAGTGGTGAAAAAATGCAGCAAGGAGAGAGCAATGAGCAATCAGACGTTTAATGTGGACCAATTACAAACGCCAACGTTATGTGCACTAGTTTCCGTCAGTCTGCAGCATTACAAATAACAAGAGCACACATTGACTAAAACCTGTCAAACAAGAGCCTCTTTAGGGCGGCTCTCTCCGTGTTGTCATAGCTGTGAAATGCCGTGATTATCACTCGAGGCGACGCCGCCGTGCAGAAATGATGGCTTCTGAAGGCAGAGTGGCAGTCAAGAAATGAGGAGAGTTTTCTGAACACTTTCACCTGGGCATGGAGGTAATTTTTACACACAAAAAAAGTTTCTCAGCGATGGTAATTGCATGCTTGTTATGCTGTTATTGATTGGGCAATTAGGGTCAGCTGTTGACAAAATGCAGTCTTTGAAACAACATATGGGGCAGGATCTTCTAGACAGATTTGACAAAGACATTTATAGTGCCTTGCAAAAGGACTCGTGCCTTTTTAGTTTTTACAGATATTGTCATGCAGCCACCACAAACTTTGATGTATTTAATTGGGATTTCATAGGCCAACACAATATGGTGCGGTGCGTACTTGTGGAGTGGACAGGGATTGATATATGATATATATATATATATATATATATATATATA
>NW_015113352.1:11261-12515 GCF_001443285.1 Poecilia latipinna
CTTTACCTACAATTGAGCTTAAAAAGGGAAGTGTGGAAACTGGTGCGTAGTTAATTGGTGGATCTTCTGCTTCTTTTCTAAAGAGACTAAATAAGCCTACTCTTTAATGCAGAAGATTAAAAACAGTTGCAGAGGATGATTCAGAGCTGTTAGGACCGCATTCAGCCCTTTAGTGAGCAGATGTGTCTGTGGATCCTTTTATGATGTGAAGCATGTCGTCTGTGCAAGAAATTTCCAATAACTATGACTTCAAGAATTCCATGTAAAAAAAAAAAAAAAAAATCAATCTATTTCTGGAAGTGGTTTATTGGAAATAAGAAACACACCATAGATCTTATTCTTTTATTCATGGTATTTTTTATATGTGTGTATATCTATATAGCTTAATTTCCTGCAGAAGAGCCCAGTTTCCTTGGTATTTTGGACTAAATATTGACCAACAACCAATCCAAAGTCCAACAAAATAAAATAATGTTTAAAAGCATAGTTTGGACGTTGACTAGCAGACATATTGGTCCCAAGTAACATGAGTAAGCATACTGGTGGACAGATTTTTCACAAAGGATTCCAGTGCCTTGCAAAGTCTTCACACCCGTGAACTTTTTAATGTTTTGTTACTTTGCTACATAAGACTTAGTTGTGATCTGAGGGGATCTTACACCGGCCCAATGTGATGCATGATTACGATAAGAAAAGGAAAAAAAAGCTGTTTTCATACTTAGACAAAAATATAAAATGTGTTGCATATGGAGCCATTTACACAAATGAGGTGACTTCTTAAAGCCAAGTAAGAAAGCCACTATTAAAAGACAGGCATGTGTGTTCAGCCACACCTTCCCACCTAAGTTTGCACATTCTTCTTTGCAAAGTAGCTCAAACTTAGTCAGACTGAAAAAAAAGATTTGGGACTGACAGGAGCATTCTAACACATGAACGCCTCAGTTTGATCTAAGTCATTGAAATATGGCTCTCGCTTTATGTTTGTGAATCCCTGCCACAATCCCATGTCTTTTGGTGCTTCCAGCAGGATCTCTTCCAGGATGGCATTGTTTTGTATAGTCCTCACCTCTCAACTACATCTTACTTGTCCCTGGTGAGGAAACAGACTTTGATCCTACCAGCACCATGCTTTGTTGAGGATGGTTTTTATTTTTCCCACCACTGATTTGCATTTTTGCATATAGGTCAGAAACCTCCAGTCTCTACATAGCGCTGTCTAAGACACTACTGTAAACTTTAAATGTGACTTCATTT
>NW_015113352.1:15776-20087 GCF_001443285.1 Poecilia latipinna
GGATGGCATTGTTTTGTATAGTCCTCACCTCTCAACTACATCTTACTTGTCCCTGGTGAGGAAACAGACTTTGATCCTACCAGCACCATGCTTTGTTGAGGATGGTTTTTATTTTTCCCACCACTGATTTGCATTTTTGCATATAGGTCAGAAACCTCCAGTCTCTACATAGCGCTGTCTAAGACACTACTGTAAACTTTAAATGTGACTTCATTTAAACCATATATTATATATGGTTTAAATAGATATGTTTCAGCCTGGTCTCTGAATCAGTTTGGGATGTTTTTTTTCTTTAACTCTAAGTCAGAGCACTCTTGGTACAGAAAATTGCTAATTTCAGTTTTTTTGTTTCTTTTTTCCCACAGCAAGGCAGCTCACAATAACAGAGGCCCAGCTGATGCTCTTTTTAGATGTATTTTACAGAGAAATACCTGGGTGTTTTGAAACCTTTTACAGCTCAGCTCTCACTAATGTGCTGTTCTCCTGTCTGATGTGAAAGTGCTGACAAGGACCTGAAGGAGAAAGGCCATGGCACCTTTTAAAAGTCCCTACATTGGTAGCCTGTCAATTCGTGTTTTGATTCGAAAGTTCTCTGACTTGTCTTTAATGCACTTTAAGGTTTCATTCCAGCCTACAACTCCCACTTGGCTCTGAAGCATAAATCAAGTTCCCTGGTGCTTTCCAGGAGAAAATCTTTTTTGGGGGGGAAACTGTTTAGCTTACAAGGTATTAAAACTGTCCACTTGATTACTCTAATAGAAATAGAGTAATCAGCAAATTGTTTAAAGTTGTCTTACTTAAAGAGGAATATAAACATGCCTAAATTTGAACAAATCCTTTGTTTTTAAGTAAAAGAATAAAATATCAACAAATACTTCATAAAGAATAAATTACATAAATGTCAAAAATCGATATGTGGCTTTAAAGATAAATATTTAACCTGAAGCGAGGAAGCCAGAAATGGGGCGTCTAACAGATTGTTTAAATGCCCAAGTGGCAGACAGTTAAATCCTTTCATCAATTACAGATCCTCCAGATCTCAGCTCACTTAGTGTATAAAGCTCACCTGTCTACAGAATAAGTTCTTCCACTGCAACTTTCCTTCTGCCAAAGGAGAAACCAAAGAGCTGTCAAAAGATGTCAGAGACAAGACGAGAGAGCAAGACAGCTGAGTGAGAAGGCAAGACAGTTTGCGATGTAGGTCATCGAGACAGTTGCCCACGGTGGTATTAGAAAGGGGCACACACGTTTTCTATTGTTTTTTTTCTTTTATGTGCAGCCAATGGAGAGTTGGCATCCCCATGTACTGAGAAAGCGCCCTCGTTTGCTGATGAAAACTAGGATTTCGTGTATGTTTGCTGACCATGCAGAGTCCACGTGGGGTAGGTTGAAAATTAATCTGTGACGTCTTGGTTTCTTTTAGCTAGAGTGACAGGAGGCTAAACTGAGAAACGAATAAAAATAAATAAATACTCAGTGTCTCCGCTGGGTGAAGTTCCAAGCAAGATCTTTTCGCATGTGGTGAGGATGATCCGAGAAAAGTGAGGTACCAGCTCTGTCGCTTTGGACCAGTTTCTCTTAGAGAGAGAGCAGAAAACGGTTTTATCATATATAACCATTATCCACCCGGTTACTTCTCTTTATGCTTTGCTTGTCAGCTGCTCTTTCAATTGCATTTAACCGTGTGCGTAAATTGAAATGAACTAACACGATCACTAATGGCTCAGAAGCCTTTTATTTAAAAAGAAGTACGACCTAAATAGGGCCCCACTTTTCGTAATGAAATGCTGCAAATACATACCATCTCAAAAGCCGTTAATTTGGACAAGGTTAGCACCAGGACCAATAACTTAGAAATAATGTGAGAGCAAAGAGGAATAATGTGGGTGGAAGCACAATAGGGATTATGAGATGTGTTCGTAAACCATACCTCAAATAATTCCTCATATTTCATTTCAGCCAAAGCATCTTTTTCACTGCTGCACTGTTCTGCACAATAATACATGAGCAGACTACAAAGTGCAGCTTTGCCTTCACACACTGTTAATACATTTATACCCACATAAAACCGCATCCATCCAATTTAGCAAAGGGCTAATTCGACTGAATGTTTTTACTAAATACGTGTTCATTTTTTTTTTTTTTCCCCCAAGCAGAACAGTTGCCAGGAGAGCTAAGCAGTCAAGTGAGGAAGAGTTTGCACACAGCATGTGAAGAGGTTTAATCAGCCACCTGTGCGGGGGTTATTGGGATTGTTTTATCTTGATTACAATGACATGGTGTTCAGATGCATTCCATACTGCGGCTTTTCAAACAGGCCTGTAAAGGCGGCCCATTTTGAGTAAGACATAGTGGACGCTAATTGAGGCGAAGCCTGCAAAAAGGGGCGGATGTGAAGCCTCAAAGTCCCACCTCACTTCAAGGCTAGGCTGTGTTCCTCTCACATCTATTCCACCATGCATTTTTGCATAATGGGTTTACTGCACCCAATTTTCCCCGTGAGCTGCTTTGCAAATTATTGACTTCCAACCAACACTTGAGTGGATAATATCTTCCTGTTTTTTGTGCATTCATTATTTATTGCGTCTGTGTTTGTCTGAGGGTTTAAGCCGTATGGTATGTGTCTGAGCTTCCTCTGCTAAAAATAGAGGCAGTCCCAGAACTCCTGCTTGAGTGACAGGATTCCTCTGCCTGGCACGCAAAGATGATCCAGTTCCCTTTTTCCTAAAAACGTCACCCCGCTATATGATGGTATTTCAACAGATTGACTGCTTTATTTCTTTGAAAACAACTAAACCTAGAAAATCATCCTGTATCAAAGAAAGATTTTAAAAATGCAGTGCTGTAAAAAAAAAAAAATAGATTTTACCTTTACACACAATTCTTTTTTTTCTTTTTTTTTCTGTTTGTCACACTTAAATGATTTAAGCATCAAGCTAATTCTTACACTGGATTAAAATAAACTACACTAAGGGAACAAGCTACCATTTTTGAGTGATGATTTCATTTACTAAGGGAAAAAGCTAACCAAACCAACCTGGCACTTTAGAATAGAATAGAATAGAATAGAATAGAATAGAATAGAATAGAATAGAATATACATCAGCAGCAAAGTGAGAGGCTAATGGATGCATCCATTTTCACAAAAAGATCATAAAAATTTAAACATAAAAGACAAAATAATTACAAAATAAATAAAATCATACTGCATGCCATGCTCAAATTAAAATAATAAATATGTATAGATAATTTGTGAATAAAAAAAAAACAAAAGACTGTTTACAAGAAGTAATAATAATAATTAAAAAAAAAGCAGTAAAGAATATAATTTAAAAACTGGGAGCTGTAATGGTTGCAAAGTCTTTCAGTCTGTCACCAAAGGAGCTCTCTACTTCTGCAACAGCTTCATGCCTGAGGTGGGGGGACATTCTCCATGAATGATGCTATTTTTGCTTGAATTCTTCTGTTCCCCACCACCTGCACGAGGTCAAGATGGCTTCCTAGCGCAGAACTGGCTTTCCTGATTAGCCTATCAACGACTTCCTCTCAGCTGTAGATAAGCTGCTGCTTCAACAAACAACACCATGGAAGATGGCTGATGCCACTACAGAGTCAAAAAAAATAGTCTTCAGGAGCAACCATTGTACTCCAATTGATTTTCTTTCTCCTTAGCAGGTAGAGTCTGCTCCGAGCTTTACTGTAGTCTGTAAAGCATCATTGTTATGACACCAGTCCAGTTTATTGCTCAGGTTAACATCCAGGTCCCTATAAAAATCCACTATCTCAATGTTAGTTCCTTGGATGTTCATGACGCTGTAGCAGTCCTGGCTGGATTGTCTTAAAGCCACAGAAGAAATTAAAGAACATGATCTTTACAGTCTTCCAGCCTTCTCCAGGTGAGTCAGAGTTTTGGTGCAGGAGGTAGATGATGGCATCGATCACCCTGCAGCCAGGCTGGTAGGCAAACTGCAGCAAAATCGTGTGAAAACCTCACCAGGAGACAAATAGTGTAGCGGATCAAAGTCTTCATCAGATGCAAGGTCAATACTACCTGTGTGGTAGCTGCTGGTTTCGGATGTGTTCTGTTGCATGTTGGTTCTACAGAGGAGGTCTTCCATTTCTGTGGTGCTTTTCTATTTTCTATCTATGGTGAACTTCAGGAATCTGGAATTGAATTGTTTTGTTTTTCCTTTAATAACTTTAATTCTCTCTTGAAAACAGCTTTTTTTTTTTCATTTACATAGGCCCTCTCATGTTTTAACTAAGTAAAAAAAAATCCGATCTGAAATATAAAAGCAAGAACAGAAAAAA
>NW_015113352.1:23234-75877 GCF_001443285.1 Poecilia latipinna
AAAAAAAAAAAAAAAAAAAAAAAAAAAAAAAAAAAAAAAAAAAAAAAAAAAAAAAAAAAAAATATATATATATATATATATATATATATATATATATATATATATATATATATATATATATACACATATATATATATATATATGTAGAATACTTTTTAACAACACTGTGCATATTTTTTTTAAACTTATAGATTGTTTCTTAACACAACCGTGTGAAGAAAACTCAAGGTCTGCTACTGTTCAATGGCATCATCAGATTCAGTAAATCTTTTTTTTTCCCCCCGATTTTTTTTTTTTTCACTCTACGCCTTTTCACACTGGAACAATGAGCATCTGTTTCCATTTTTCAGTGTGTTTCAGCGTCTGTGTGAAAGAGCACAGACTCCACTGCACAACTTACAGGGAAACAACATTTCCAAGTACACACAAAATAAACAGTCACCATTGCAAACTAAATTAAAACAAATGTTCCCAAGCGCTCCAGAATGCTTGACTGTAGATTGCGATGGCTTTTTCAGATAAGCATGTTTTTGGAGTAAATCACACAGTTGGAAAGCAGTGATTCTGGTACATTACATTTATTTGTACGGTGCTTTTCCCCATATAAAAACCGTTACTTTTTTTTTTTCTTTACAGGAATTCCAGGGGCAGAGAAAAGGCAATTTTCTTTCAGCCAAAAAGATCTGGAAGTGAGACAAGTCTGAATCCATGTTGCTTGTCAGATTTTATCCACCGTACACAGCTGAATACTCTTCCTCTTCTTGATCCCACCTCTGTCAGCGTCTGCTGTTGAGACAAATCTCTTGAGACTATAGGACTTCCAGAGAATATACTCAGCAGCCATGAACACTTTAGTTCATATATTTACAGCTTTGTGAAAAGTTGTGAAATGATACAAAGTGCATATATATCAGTTTATTCCAATAAACGTCTAAAAAAACCAAAAAGGGTGACATGAAAATGTATTTATTGCCCGTAAAAAGTCCACTGCGACTGGTTGGAAACAAGAAAGCCATTGCTAAAACAAAACCATTCAGATTCCCATTTAAAGTTTGCAGCAGACCATGTAGGGAAAGCAGAAGAGGTTCTTAAAATCCTGGACATGCCATCCTCACAGTGAAACATGGTAGTGGCAGAATAATACTGTGGGCATGCTTGCCCCCTCTGTTGTTGTTTGTTTATAAAAATAAAAAAAAAGGAAAGCCATGCATTTTGTGTTGGCCTGCAATATAAAATCCCAGTAACATACATGAATGTTTACGGCTGTAATGTGAGAAAATGTTAACAAGAAGGTGTCAGTATTCTGCAAGGCACTATATCCTTTGAATTCTGTAATGAACAGTACGTTTAAAAAAATAGACTACAGAGTGAAGTCCAAAACTGCGAGAAGAGGTGTATTTATTTCAAATACACTTCAAATATGATTCTTTCTTCTGTTTTTATATCTATCTATATATCATGCAATTTAGCTGTGTGCAAATCTTTAGCAGTCAACTACAGAGTATATGCCATAAAAACCAAACAAAAGAAAAAAGAACAATGAATTTCAGAACAGCAAGATGACGATTTTCAAGAAACATTTGGTAACATTTTCACCTCACTCAATAATAAATGCCACTCGCTCTAAACATGTTCAGAAGATTTCAGACATGCTGTTTGAAAAAGAATCTCCAAGAGATGGGAGGTTGTTTTGCAAGCACCACATGCAACTTGGGGTCTGCAAACTCTTCAAGCACAGCAATGAATAAGATGGGGGAAAAAAAAAAAGAACAAAGCTCACATTAGTATGCACAGTCACTCACTGTGAATTTATTTATCTGTTCTAGTCATACAAAGGCTCAGCTACACATTGCGAGTAGTTGGCGCTGTAGCTAACAGGTTGGATAAAGTCAGTACCAGTGTCTGACATAAAAACAAAAAGGAATTGAAAATCAAATGGGACGTTCTGTAAATTTTAGAGATGCTAGATTATTAACAGTTGTTGTTCCACACGTCTGAGGATTTCAAGAGCATCACTTGTTGAACTTTTTTCAAATTTTGCCACAGTGCAAGCACAAACTTTCAGATATGCTGGGGGGAGGGGACCCTGAGATCGTTCAACACGGACTGGGGTGTCATTGTTTTGTATATCACATAAAATCCACATAAAGAACATTACAGTTAATGCTTGTAAGATAATATTGTGAAGTTGTTCAAGGGATGCAAAGACGTAAGTGACAATAAGTGACAGTGAAGTATACCTTGTAACTGTCTTTTTTTACGTTTATTTGGATTCTCCAGATTTGTAGATTATTGAGAACCAAGCGGCTTTTGTATGTTTCATGAATACTTACTCCAAATCATTCTCCTTGGTTCAAATCCCATTTTGATCTAGCTAATTTAAAATTCACAATCAAAGTCCAGTTTTCTTGTGATTAGATCATGGTCACCCCATCCCCACCCCCCTTTTTGTTCCCATTTTTTTTTTTCTGGTTTCCAATTACAAAAGTGCAGAAAGCACCTCCAGTATAAGCTTGGAAACGGATGCCGCAAGGAATTTGCCTCCCTTCGCCGGAGAAAGCGAGCACAGAGTGTCTTTCTGCCTGGAACAAGAGCATTTAACAAATCCCATAGAAAATCCTCAGAAAGTTATCCTTTGATTTTTCTCTTTTTTCAGTAAATAGCTCTTCCCTCCAAGGTTTGAGATTGCCTTTGAATTCGTAGCTTTTGATCTTAATGAGGAAAACCATCTAATAATGACTTCAGACATATTTACCGCAGCTTTACCCGCTACCCGTTTTATTTACAGCATAGATGTTTGTTGAAGCACCCCACATTATTGCATGAGGTTTCCCCCCCATTATGTGAATGACACATTTGGAGAGAACACACATTTAAAAAGAGAGAAAAACATGTAGTTATAAAGGAACTTTAATTTTCAGATTGTTTCCCTCTGTGAGGTCTCTTTCAGCTGAAAATGCCACAATAATTCCACCACTAAAGAGAATAAAATCTTTCATTCCCACCTCCATCTTACACAAGAATTTAGTTGGAGTCTTTTTTTCTTTTAGTATCCACATTATGTTTTACAACCAATTTTCTAATAAAAAAAATAAATAAATAAATAAAAAAAACAATATCAGTGTTGAATCAAAATACTGGATTTTTAATTGCATCTCTAGATGCATTTATTAGATCACAAATATATCCTCATGGAGTGTTCACACTGCATAATCACATATGTGAATACATTTTATATGTGTTGCTGATCAGAGCAAATCAGTAGGATGCTTGTTTCTCCAATGAGCTACAGTGGAGTGAAAGGCGGTCTCCAAGCAACCACAAGTAATCATAGGTGATGTAATCTGTATGTATGGATGGGTAGTTGTGAATCCCACTGCAAATTACAACTAATTGAGCAGAGATGTGGAAGTTAAGCTGTGGTCGGAAGTGAGAGGAGTTTACTGTGACTCCAACCGAGCATCCTCACGGACCCGTGATTTACGTCACGGAGTCTGATTTTACCAAAACCGATGATAAATAAGAAAAAAAAATGATTTGCACTCTTCAGATGAGTCAGCAGCAGCAAAACTGAAGCTTGCATTTAGTCCTATTGTGATATTGGGTTTTGATTGCACACCGAGAATGACAGGCCGCAGCGAGGAAAAAGCAAAGCGAAGCGTTTTCTGACAACTCCATCAGGCTTTAAAAAGAAAAAAAAAAAAAAAAACAGAGGAGAAAGCAGAGACAAGGGCCGTCTGTGTCTATTTACATATATAGTGTGTTGACCACAATGAATAAAACACCAACAAGCCGAGCTCTCCTGGGTTAGTTCAAATGAAATTGAGAGTTTACACTTCCAGTAGTAGGCAATGCATAAACATTGTTTCTCTAAATAAGGGTACGTACTGGTGGAGCAACATCATTACATCTGTTTTCTCTTACTTGCTTGGTCTTTATTATGTAAAGGTACGCCTCAGAAAACATTCAAGCTCTACCCTAAGCTTCTCACTTTCCACCTGGTGAAACTGACCCAAATTCAGGTTTCCTTGGTGCGACCTGGGGACTGTTTTTTTGTTTTCTTTCCTTTTTTTATTTTTTTATTTTTTTATTGAATCCACGTGTAACAGAGCCCATTGACCCCAGCTGTATACTTTGGCTCATGAGTAAAAAGAGCAGAGATATTTAGAATATTATTCCTTGGCAATCAAGTGTTTATTCTCAGACAAATTTTTTCTTTCTTTTTTTTTTTTTTTCTCAGGCAGATATGGTTCTTGCTTGAATTTGCACAGCTGAGATAGCTCTTACATTACAATACTGCAAAGCAGGGATCTAAAAATAGGAGCAGTGTTAGGGGAGAATGAAAGCTCCTACTAAGTGTATAATATCATGTTCAAAAGAAAGCTATGTGTGGCTGAACTTTAGAAACCTGAGGAAAATGTTACCATAAACCTGCCTCCAACTGTGCAGATCTTTTCCCCTTCCAGTACCTGAATTGTTGGGAAAATAACAACTACACAGACATCACATGATATTCAGAAGCAAAATATCAGAGCTGAGGCAGCACATCAGAAAATTGTGTGTTGTCTCAGAAGGAAGGTTGCTGTGCAGACACATCAGCTGGTAGAGCAGATCAAGTATGCTGAAATTTCCTCAGTTTATCAGTTTCCAGTGATAGTTTCAGTGTGTTTTTTAATGAGGCAGAGCATTCTGAAATGCATTTAAATTAATATAATTTTTTTCTGAGTTTTTGTTGGAGAACAAAGCACCTATTTGGCCTGTGCCTCCCCTCGACAAGCAATGACTGCACAATTAGGGAATAGCCGTGCACAAATATGCTGTTGTCCACTCTGTCATGAAGATTAGATTTTTTTGTTGTTTTTTCTAGAAACAGCAATTTGAGGCTAATGTTAAACGGTTTACGGTACAACTCTGATGGACGTTTAGTTTCAAAGAGTCATTTTTTCAAGAAAGACAAATTACTTCCGCTCAAGTCATAGGTGTTCATCTGTTTTATTTGTATTTTTTTGTCAAAAAAAAATAAACAAATACAAAAAAAACAGCCAGGAACATCTCACACAGGACAGGGATAAAGTTGCTTGCGTCATGGTTATGTTATAATACAGCTTTTCTTCTCACTGAGCACCATTTAGCCTACAAACACTGCACATCTCCCTGAGTATACCATCCCTATGGAGGCATAAGTAGAGGCAACATCATGCTGTGCATGATTTTCTTCAGCAGCGACAGGAGCTGATAGGAAGATGGATAAAGTTAAATGCAAGCTCATCCTGAAAAAAAAAAAAAAAAAAGAACCTGCAAAAAATTTCAGGCAGGGTCAAAGGCTCACCTTCCAGCAGAGCAACAATATTAAACATACAGCCAGAGCTGATGGCTTGGATTATGGACGGCTCATGTGTTAGAATGGCCAAGTCTAAATCCAACAGAGAATTCATGGACATTTTTGAAATGTGATCTCCATGGATGCTTAGGCCTACACTCATATAGAGGTGGAAAATCAACACCGCACATCCCCTTTATCTGAACACACCATCCCCACAGAAAAACATGGTAGAGGGTGTGTAATGCTGTGTGAAAGCATTTCTTCAGCAGCAACATGTTTTTTTATATATTATTGGAACCCATGTATAGTCTTCCTTCTACCTTTGATTTATGCACTATTTTGTGTTGATCTATCCCACAAAATCCAGGTAAGATACACAAAAATGTATGCGTGTTAGGTGACACAACATAAAGCAGTTTAAGAAGTATGGAAAACTTTGTGAGGCACAAGTGGTAAAATAAAGTGTGGATTGATGAAAGCCCCCATAAAGTGGTTCATGCTAATGTAAAACTACAGTACGTATATGCTCTGTCTCTCATTGAAATTCACATCTTGTTTAAATGTTATATCCGATAAGAACATCAAATATGGAATACTTTTTTTTTGATGCAATAAATACTGGCAACACTACCACTCTGGGCTGTTCTTACCTCATGTCTGATGATTCCATTCCAACTACATTCACATACTATACCAGACACCAGCCTGAATTATAAAAAACCCAGCAGTGTACTTCATTCAGCTCCAGTTTCTCACCATATGCTGTTTTTCAGTAGCTATTTGTGGAGCCATCTGTGTATGAAATCTATTGATTTTATATTCTTGTGCATGTTTTTTTTTTGTTTTGTTTTGTTTTCCTTTATTTACAGAAAAGCAGACCTGTTTAATTTTAAGAGACAAAAGAATTTCACTGTGAAGAGAAATCATTTTACTTCCCTCCAAAATGTAATGTTAATTATGAACCTTCACTTGTTGACTGGTTTGGTTTTTGTGCCCAAACAAAGGGTTCCCAGTAAAATTGGTAGTAATGAGGAAAGAATATTTATTATTTACAGTTCCCTGCAGTATGTTTTAATGTTTAAATGCTTTCACATTTTATTCATATTGCAACTGCAAATGTGAATGTGTTATATTTTGATTTTATGTCCTAGATCAACACAAAGCAACATATGATTCTGAAATGGAAATAAAAATATAACATGGCTTGAAAACACATCTTTACAGATAAAAACATCTGGGATTATTTATGACAAATAAGGACAGTTGTGCTTGATTTTATTTCTGGGTACCACAGTACCCAAAAGCAAATATTACTGAACTCAGCCCTTTCTTGGTTTGTAATTGTTAAATAGAAAAGAAGAAAATAATCTTCCCCGTGAATTATAAAACTTACTGAAGTCTGTGGTTGTAATCTAACTTAATGTAGAAATGGGTGGGGACAATTTTGCTAATTGGTTGTTTGCAATATAGTTGTTGTTTGAAGATAGTAACGTACAAACGTAGATTTAATGACCAAGATTAAATTAGTACATTTAAATATTACAGTTAAACATAAACTGAACTCATTTACCCATAAAATGTGAGCGAACACCTTGAAAATAAATATTTCTCCGTACTGTTCAGGGTTCTGTGTCTCATGTATAATTTAAGGACGTCAGTAGCTTAAGATGATTTAGCTCGTCTCTCGCAGATGTGTAAATCCAGCTTTACATCAAAAGGGAGCCAATCAGCAGAAGGGCCACATTTTAGAAAGCTGGATGTATTCTTTCAACTGCTCTAAGCAGCTCCTGCCTTTTCAGTTCAGCTGTTTATGCTACAGAAATCAGCTAAAAAGTCCGTGAAGCTGGGCTCTCGTACCACTTTTCGTGTAACATCATCCTCACAAATATACAGGGTGCGAGAGCCAAAACATCAGGCTTTTCTCAACAACACCACGCCTTACTTGGTCCTCATTGCTTCATAAAACAGCCCCACAGCACCTTTTAGCTGCAGAATACTTTCCTGTAAAACTCAAACATTTATTCATGTTTTATGGATGTTAAATTTAACTCAAAGGAGAGAAAAAAGTGTGCTAGTTTACTTTTTATTATACAACCATGACATATTACCAGTGGCTCCATGCAAAAGAAATGAGAAGCATCGTACATTAATATTAAATAGCAAAATGATTTATATTTGCGACCACTCGCAGAGAGACTTGCATAATGTTTTAAAAGCACAAGACTAATTACTGAAAAAATAAAATTAAACCTAATTCGTAACAAAATTGTCTTCACCTCCTTATTTGCACAAAATAGGGGTTACATTTTTCAATAAGTAAGCTTATATTTAGAACCCTTGACATTTATTGCCACCTCTGGTAATAAATGAATTAGTCCTCCACTGCAGTTGCATAATCCTGCACTGAAAAATGTTGAAAAAATTGTTACTCAGTGGAGATTAAAACACCCACATTGAGAAATAATTGCTTTCTGCAAAATCACCTGTAGAATAAATGTAACATTTGTTTTAACATATATTTAGCTTTTTTTATTTTGCCCAAAGTTTGCAGGAACTACTAATAGCAAATCCACAACTTTAGCTAGAAAGAGAATAGGTACTCGTCTAAATTTAGCTGCATGTCCAGTCATAGGAACAGTTAAAAAGTTGCATAAAATGCAGTCTTATGACGATGTAGCAACCGCTGGCTGCATTTCCTTAACACTGATCTCTTGTCAGTGTTATGTTTTGTCTGGTGAGATATGCATGGGTTCTCTACCACTTCTTATGGCAGCGCCCAAAATGACCAGTTCTTGGAACTGCTCCATGTTTCCATAGTATTTCAAACTGAAGTTTGAAAGTGAAACAAACAGAAGTTAGATGTAAAATGTTTTTGGGTATTCCTCACCCAGTCACCTGTTCTACCTGATGGGAAAGCACAGAAAGAGAGATGGGACTCCTAGCTTAATGCAATTAAAAGTTGGATTTTTCAAGATTTCTGAAGACAGTTTACACTCCAGGGGTGCCAATATTTGTGGACGTAATATGTTTTCCTTCAAGGGGAGAACAAATAGAGGTCAAATATGCACATCATCTGCTCTGAGGCGCTGATCAAACATCCCTCTCAGTGTACTGATGGCTCTCCTGCTTAAATTTTTACCTTCTGGAATTAAGTCTTGCAGAGATGAGTCCAAAGTGAGGTTCTCGCTCAGAAAATCCTTTGAAGTTTAATGCGTTCTCATAATCATTTACAGCGAACAAACCAACTTTCTGGCTGCGGCGCGCAAATGTTGCAAATCTTAAGCTCTTTTTGTTGTAGATATCACAGCTCGATAAGTCATTTGATCTGCACATTTTTTGTACACTGGTTTGTCTACGAGCTCCCACCTTTCTGTGGAATATAATCCAAGTGAAGAGAGATAAGAGGAGTGCAGGAGCGGGAATATTTCAAAAGGTATTTTCTTATCACCTTGGTGCATTTTTCATTCAGCGCTTTATCCGTAAACTCTCTGGCCTCAGCCAATTAGAATAAATCTTACTTCAGCCTCATTATTTATTTATTTATTTTTGCTGATGTGTTGTTTTTATTAATACCTTAATGATCCAGGTGAAACTCACTGCCCACACAGCTGAAATTTTAATAGAGTTAAAATTAGAGCGTTACATACATGAACTGCTCTGAGTTACATGGATTTTCGTCATTAATGGCCTTGTAATTCCGAGCCACTCCTAATTAAACCTGAGAATGCTAATTAAAATATTGTACTTCCTGGATCGTTAACATCACCTGGAGAACACAGAGGACAGCTTCTGTTTTGCTTCTCACGCATGCATGAGATGTGTGCAAATACTAGATGAAGAAGGTAAATTAGCCTTAAAGGGACAGTTTTGAAGTAAGGGTTATTGAAAAATGTGACAGAAAATTGATATCGGCTAAGCAGTACCGTCTTGCGTCTTCGGTTTTTGTAAATCTAGATTACTTGTACCTGGAGACTGCCTTCCATCTTGATTTTTGGTTTGTCAGCACTTGAAAACATACATTTATAATTAGGGCCAGGACTTTGACATGTTGATTTTGATCAGTATTTTGATTTTGACCCATTAAAAATGTTAAAGCAATTAATCACATTTTGGTTTTTTTTGTTTTTTTACATACATAAAGCCACAAGCCAGATTCTTTGTATTTCCAAGTTTCCAGTGTGCCCGTAAATCTGACACACAAGCAACATCTGCAAATAACAACACATAAGTACTGGTGGTTGAACACAAAACAATCTGTTGGGACGCTGGAAAAGACTACTGCTGTTGCTGTGTTGTGTGTGAATTGCAGAAAAAAGGGATTTAGCCTATCCACAAAGCTATTAAAGCCTAAAATACCATCTCAATGCAAAACATGTTGTGGCAAGCAAAGACCTTCCCAACACAGCATCCACAATTCACATTTATGAAGAAGTGATTTGTCAAAGAAGCTACATGAATGAATGATCAGAGGTCACTGGAGGAACTCAAAATCGAATTCATAAAATCGCACGTTGCCCCAATCTGATGGCTGAATAACCTAAGTCACATATTTAAAGATATATATATCCTCGTTATTGAGTTCATATACACTCATATGATGAGCTCATATTATTTAGTAACTTAGCAGCGGGCAGGATTTTTAAATACAAAGTGTCTATTTTACCGATACATGGTTTTTGATTAAAATGCTGTAAACTTTGATTATTAATTTAAGTCCTTGCAATTAACTCGTTTAAAATTTTTTAATCAAGTCCTGCTAATTTACAACATGTAAGCATGTTCAAAAATCATAAGAAAACATATTTTTACTTTGTTTGGAGCTAAGTTTTAAGTTCCAGCATAGCATTTTTTATTTTATTTTGGTTTCTATGTGCCTCCCTGTTTTTATTAATGGCCCCCCATCTGCCCATCCATTGCAAAACATTCTGGAGGCTGGAGGCAGTGTGACAACAATGATCTTCCTGTGTGGAAACAGATAATGAAAATGCAGCACAAAGCATTTCTGATCAGCGTAACTGTGATGCAAAAGTAAATTTGAATAAAATGTAAAAGTAATATTGCTTTCCTCTGTACTTGATAGCCATTCTGGCAACATATATTTTACATAGTCTTCTCAATATGTTTCACAAATGAAGTTCATTGCTAGTGTACCACCTTCTGTCTGTGCTCCTTGTGTAAATAATAATTGCCTTCTCTGTGAATAACTGCCCAAATACTAAGGTGAGCACTGTTTAAATGCACTAAAAATATATTTTGCATTTAAACCACTGCAATATTTTTGAGATTGTTGTTGTAAGAAAGAAAAATGTACCTTGGGTCTTGACACTTCCCAGACTAGCCGTAAACTCAGTTCTCAGTTTTTGCAACCAGACTGTGAATAAATCATGCATGAAGTTCCAAGAGGCTCCAAAGTGAATAATAATCTTAAGAAGCAAACCAGATTTCGGAAAGCTAAAGAAAAATACCACCACTATGAACATTTCTTTCTTGGGTTAGTTTTGCATTTCCCAAAACCAAATGAAGGATGCAGATTGTAATTGTGACATTAATAATAATAATAACAAAAAAACAAGAATTAATGAAAGAAACTCACCTTTTCTTCTCTAACACAGTGTTACTCCTCCCTCTGTATATTGTCTATTAAAATTACGCTCACATGGTTAATTGTACAGATTAGGCTACGACATTTTTAGCAACTTTTAGGACAGACAGTACCTGCTTCCCTTATGAGGATGGAAAGTTGTTACAGAAGAGAGGAGGCTCAAAGTTAGCCATTTTTAGTATCAAAAAGGTTTTTAAAGGAAGTCAGCGGAAGAACAGTGATGTTAGAAGCAATTAAAAGAAACTATTTTGTCAAGATGTTGAGAAAAGTTTGAGCTTCATTAAGACTGGAAAAGGATTTTCAAAACGTAACAGGAAGACTGAAGAAAGTGCATCTACAGTTGTTTTTAAACTCTTAAATCCCGTCTGCTTTTTAACGTGCAAGATTTTGAAATGATGGCAGCCTTCATGAAATCTCCGAGTTAGAGTAAGCCTCTACATTTTATAACAAATATAAAGGGTAACAGTGTTATCAATGTCCTGGCTGTGCCAACTGCGCTACTTGACATGATGCCGGCTCCACCCATGCAGGAGCTGAGCAAACCTCTGACAAACAAACAGTGTTATAATGGCAGAATGTGGTACTCAAAGCCTTGTAAAACGCCGGAAAGGGAGAGACTGAGAAAAATAGTAAGAAGGACAGGACAGGAATAGAGTCTTAAAGGATTATTGGGATTTCAAGGAAACTTATAGAGTATCTATAGGTTAAAGAAAGGAATATTTATTGTCATGATACAAAATTTAAAAATATTAATGACATAAGGTAGTTTTGCTACACCCTGGTGTAGCTACAGTAGGTGGCCGTATGTACCGTAAAGTTGCTTGCGATCTGACGCAGTAGGAAAGAAGAAGAAGAATCTCTTTTTTTTTTTTTTTTTGAATAATTTTTGCCTCGTCAGTCAACACTAAGACAAAGACGAAAGTCAAGAAAATTATCCAACGAGTCATACATCAGGTCTGTAAGGTTATTTGCGGGATATAATGGCAAAATTAAAGTTAATGTCAAAGACTCTTGCAGCCAGATGAGGAATTAAGGGCAAAAAGTCTTGTCGGATGTGAGTGTGAAAGCTGTGTCCGATGCATTTTGTGAGTATTGCTTAAATAATATCGGCTTGTGAAAATCTACCTTCAGGAAAATGTGTAAAAATAAACAGGAGCATAAAAAGGTGCTTAAATGTAAATGCCACAGTTACTACAGTCCATGTTTTCAGGCTGCCACAGAGCTACCATTGGAATTTACACATAAAATCAAGCACAACTACCTTCACCTATTAATCTGTGATTTGACTATCAGTAAGTATCGTTATGCCAAAAATGGGATGGGATATTTACTGCACCTGCATGGAGTCAAACATGTTGTTGCCCTCAATCACAGTTTCATTCAACTGGATATGAGGTGGGCTGCAGGCCTTGATCCATTTCTTGCATTATTATTCCAGACTTCTTATGGGTTTTGGAAATGTAATAAAGTGCATTCCCCTCTCTACATGCTCCGGGTACCGGCTGTCAGGACTGTATGTTCCTCATTGTCAACGTTTGACCATGATTTTCTTTTTATTTCCCCCTAAATCTTTATGACCAAAGCCTCTTAGCAATGAGGAACACCGGAAATGTTGACAGAGGTTCTGTTCCTATAGCTAAGGGGCGTTGATTGACCGCTAATTGGTCAGTTGCTGACAAAAACTCCCTAGAATGATTGACGGGTCATGTCAATTGACAACAAAGGTTGCTAAAGCCAGCCAGCGCTTACATGCCAACTCCCACATTTTGTCTTTGATTTAGAATCATATTAAAACTCTTGCATGCCTTCTTCTGCCACCAATTTTAATATTTCATGAGGCTCAGGTTAAGTAATCTGGATGTTGACTAAAGTATGACATTAAGTCACAAAATCAGCTGCTTATAATCTTTCAGCAAAACTTCACTACAAAAACCCTTAACTATCCCTTTAATTAGCATCAGAAGCCACCCCGATCCGTGCCGTGCTGGTGATCCGCGCCGGGTTTTGCGCGCCGCCATGCACAGCCAGCTGCTGCAGAGCAGGGGACCGGTGCGCCGTTTCTCCTCGCCTTGTTTGCCTCCAGTCCGGCTGTAGCTCCGACTGTCTGCGCGGCGTGTGGATGAGGCGCGGAGGGAACGACCCCCGAGCGCTCACAGAAGCGCCTGGAGAAGCCACACTCTCCCATTTAGATCGCAGTCCGCCTGCGTGCGAAACCGCCCGAGGACTTTCGGACTGATCTGAGACGCTCGGAGTTTGATTTCGAAGCCAGACTGGGGCGCATCTCGTCTCCTTGAAGTGATCCCTTTTTCATGCAGTCTGTCTGTAGCGCTCCCGTCGGAAGGAGTCCGTGAGGAAGAGGAGGAGGAGGTGGTGGTGGAGGAGGAATCGGAGAGAAGGTGTGGGGGTGGGGGGGAAGCAATCATTACTTTTGAACAGACCCTTCGACATGGAGCTATTCGTCCGGTCCCGTGCGCACCAGCTGGAAGAAGAGCGCTTATCTGCCTCGGAGATCCTCATCTTCTGTCCAGTGTGAAGAAGGTCAGGAATGCAGCAGAGCCCCAGCCATCTTTGTGTAGTTTATGAGGGCTTCTTTTAAAATAAAACAGAGAAAGGAGAGGCGGCGGCGGGACTCCTGGTGTTGGTGGACTGAATCGGATCTCCACTCCACGCCGGGGATTCTTCTTTTGGCACCGCGCTGTAAGTAGCGTTTAAACGCGCATGTTTGACTCTTTCTTGTGGAGATGTTGGGTTGTGGCTCGGCGAATCAATGCCATTTATTTAGACTCTCAAAATAGGATCAAGAAAAAAATGTGAGAAAAGGGGGCCTCCAGCAGTTCTAAACTGCTGCGACCGACGAGATCAATGCATCCCCATCGTGTAACACATATATACTTCAAGTTAGAAGTTGCTTGGCTGCAAGATTCAGAAGGCTGTCTGTGGGTGGAAATCATCTAAAAGAAAACCCTTCTGATTGCTGTGTTTTTAACCTAAATGCTCCCCGTTATTGTACATTGGTATATTTTCAGTCCAGTTTATTCATATATCTCTTCATTGCAAAATAAATTAACAAATAATGCTCTTTATAAGGCAACAGATCACAATAATACCCAGAAATGTAAAATCAAATGAATTCAATACAATTCAGACGGATTCATCTTTAACATTCACATTCCAGTTTATTCATACATCAATAATCGTCACTGATGCTCAACAAGACAAAGAAATCTCTTGACATGACCTTAAAGATTTGAGAATACAAATTTAATAATTTGATGTATGAGGTAACCACTATTATTAATTTTATAATAAATAAAAAAAAGGGAGAGAAAACAAAAAGAAAGAACTCCCAAACATCTCCACCCAGTCCTGGACATCTAGATCTGGACTGTCAGTTGCTGTCTCCATTTACTTTTCCATTTTGCGGCTGTAAAATAAGATCATTTCACACGACATGTATAATTCACAGACCTGAGTTAGCCATGTGTGATGATGGGACACACACACACACACACGCACACACACACACCACGATACACACGCACACACACAAACACACTAATACACACATAAATAGAGTTTTTACAGGCTGAAGGAACCATATTTTACTCTCACGTGAGGCTTTTAGAGACATGGGCCGCTCAGACCTTCAGAGAGAAACAACAAAAGAGCGCTTGGGCTGCCAGTACCAGCCTGAAATATCAAAGCTGAGCAACATTTACATATAATCCATACTGTCTGTATTAAATCAGGACAGTGGTGCATCATTATATAAGTTGAGGAAACTGGGGGCTTCCTTGGGCTTATATAAGAGCCTCGTAGTTAAGATTATGGATGTCTTTACGGCACCAAACAAATCCAATCATATTTAGACCCTGACGGGAACGATTCTTCATCCAAGACCAGACTATAAAAGTCTCGCTGGCTGGGATTGATGTTCAGTGCTTAATGCTGACATTCCCATCAGTGATCCCTAATCATGGAAAGGTCACCTCGCCTTTCTGCTAAGAAGGGCAACATTTACAACTGAAAAGATCCCTCCATTCACCTTGCCCATGTCTGAATTATATCCAGAATTTTATTTTTTTTTTGGAAATTTTCTTTTCTTTTTCTTGTTCTGACTGAATTTAGCCAATTTAGTTGACCCATGCGACCAACCTTAACCACCCAGTGTTCAGTCAAAATTTAGGCGTTATTAAACGCCTTCGTGGAGACACCTTTCACTTTTTCCACCATATGTTGCACAGACATAAAGCAACATTGTCTTTTATATGTCAGTATAATTTAGTTTACAGGGGACTAGTTGTTTGTTTTAAAGAAAAAGTCCCAAAGGTGCTGATCATTTTGCCCCTTAGGAGTTTTGTACCTTTGTAGCTTTTGTCGTTGCATACCAGATTTTCAGGTATAAAATGGAGCCGTCAGTATCCATCATCAGCATGCTTCTCTCTTACGATGCATCAATTCATACCTCGCCTTAAATAGAAGTTGAACTTGCTTTTACCACCATTTAAAATAATTTTCTGGAATTTTTGTAAGAAATATGGATTTTATAACTTCAGTATGTGAAGTTTTCCCAAAGAAGTTTGCTTTTTTTATTTTTTATTTTTTTGTGTGTGTTTGATCAGTAGCCCCAACGGGTGCTGATCATTTTGCATCTTTGCCAATTTGAACCATTATTGATTATTGTGAAGGGATGGGCGATATGGACTTTATATTTTATTAAAAATTTTTTTGTATTTATTGTGATAATGATAGTTATGAGGATAGAAAATGTGTTTTTAACTTCTTTTCAGTCTTTTTTTTAGGCAGCTGTATGACCGCACAAACATAAATATCGATCTAAAGACACGCACTTGTTTCGAAATGGAGCTCTTCAGGACACTAATTATATAAAGAAGTGTGGTTTTTGTCACTGAGCTGCACATTGTTACTGTATTAATCATATATTTACTTATGCTCTTATGGAACCAAAGATTTAAAAAAAAAATAAGTAAACGCAACTATCCTCACAATACTGACAGTTTCTGTGACTTTTCAGACATGATTAATTGGAATTTTTCCTTGATGAAGCAAAAATACTTATCACAATAAATATTTTTTTTTTTTCCCATGAATAGGAGGTGCGCTAAGTGACTACTCTCGTTTTGCATTCAGCAGTTTTGGAAATTAGAGGACGCCTTCTTTCACAGGATGTTTTGTACTGACCTTTGGTCAATTTAAAGTCACCTTTGAGTCATTTTGTGTGCGCTTAGATGGCTGAGGATTTCAAGTCATTTTTCTATTCTTCTGTAAGGAAAGTTGAAACCAATGAATATCCAACAAATGTTTTCTCAGAATCCTTTTGGTTTGATCAAGGAGTCAAGTTGTTGCAGATTTCAAATAAAACCGTGAGTCCAAATGAGGATTAGAACCATCATCAGTGAAAAAGGGGTGGCATAGGAAACCTTAAAATGTGTGTTACAAAAGTTAATTTTCAAGGGGACTTATGTCTTTAATATAGTATAAGGCTTATCTGTGAAAAAAGATAAACTGACATAGAATTGTAGAAATAACTGTGCGAAATGGTTTGGTAAGCAAGGTACAAAATGGAGTTGAGAACTGGTGAAAGAGCCACTAGGATAGTAAATGGCAGGAATTCAAATGGGGGTATAGGGAGTGGTGCTAGTTGGGGACAAATGGTCTCTTGCGTCTTCCTCCCATCCCACACCCCTCCTTCCCCAGCTTAGCTCCCACCCAAGCCATGCCGGTTGGTTTGGTCCATTTGTCTGGTGTCGTCTTTGGGAGGAAGTGCCATCTCATCTCACATTGCGCAAATGGTTTCAGTCCACGCTAGTGTGAATTCTAGCAGGTTTTTTTGTAACTGCCAATTTCCATATCAAAGTGTCTGCATTTGAATAGGGGAGAACTTTAGCTGCCAGCCCCCTTCCTCCATGCAGTTTTGTTCTGATGGAGCACTGCTGCCGCTGGTGGGGTCGGTGGTGGCGAAGACGCAGGCTACTCACAGGATTTCTGGAGATGGCAGTTGGCTGCGTGTGTGTGTACGCGCGTGTGTCTGTGTGTGTGTGTGTGTGTGAGAGAGAGAGAGAGATGGTGTTTGTGTTGGAAGCAGAATTAATGTGGATTGGGAGAGTTAGTTGGCTATAATCTAACACAAAAAAAAGCCATATATTGAGTGGAAATTGTGGATGCAGCTCATTGACGTGGTCATGTGAGAAAGATTTTCTCAGATTTTTCCTCTACTATTCCACAAAACAATGCTAGCCAATTTGTGGTTTTTTAAGTAAGGGAATCAAGACTGCTCACTAGCTAAAAAACAAACAACCCCCTTTCTCCCCCTCCACACACACACACACAAATAAGTTGCAGAAAATTTGTTTAGTCGATTGGGCTGCAGTATTGAGTTTCTAAAGCGCCCCAAAACAAATTTGCTCTCGAGTGCCTTCTTGCGAGCTGAATGGTTTAATTGGACATTGATTGAGTGACTACGTAAAGACACGGAGCGTTCATGCTTTGTTGCAAGACTCCCGTGTGCCTACTGGTGTCTGATTGTTTTTTTTTTTTTGCCTGTTGCAGAGATAATATTTATTTCCAATTCTGTGCAGGTGTTATTTGTCAGAGAAAGAATGCGCCAAGACATTGTTTATTTTGATGGATCCTTCGGCTCTCTTTCCTCTTTGTCTCTGTGATACACGGTCTAATCTTCGCTTCAGTTTTCGGCAGGTTAAATAGATGAAAATAAACAGACACTTTGCGGCGAGCACAAAGAGAAACAAACAGAAAAAAAATCGCTTTTGTGCCTTTGTGTATGCCCTTACTTTGAAAATAGGATCAGCATAGGTTAATAGTGAAAGAGGGTGCAGCGTGTGAAATGTTATTACACAGAGACAGGGAATGTAAATGCCATTGGAAGCGCAGTAGGGGTCAGCGGCCCCTTCATGCTCCTCCTGCTCCTCGGTAATAACATGAGCCAACTGCTCCCCGATCGGCTGAAGAGGACAGCTCGCTCTTTCCTCCCCTTCCCTTTGTTTGGACAAAATAACATCACAAAACCGTCGCAGAGGGGCAAGAGCGGGAGAGCAGATTCAAGTTTGAAGCCCAAAGAGCAGGAAAGAGTGTGTGGGGGGTGGGGGGTAGAGGGAGGGTATCCAAACGTCACCTGCTATCTTCCCTCATGGCCGACAGGTTTGACAGCTGCCTTGTTCAATTCCTCCAACTTCCTTGTGAATGGTTGGGCAAACAAGTAGACCGAACGGGTGACATAGGAAGAGATGAGTAATAGATGAGCTTAGATTAGATTGATTTTCAAAGAGAAACAGTCCATAAAGATGCAACGTGCACATTTTCCTATGTATGGCGTAATTTTCTCCCCTCTGTTGGCGGTTTCTCAGCCCTAACAAAGCCTCGAGAACAGCCTGCCTGCATTGTGTACGTGTGGGAGGATGAGGTAGGAGCGACTGTGGTAAGTTTGTCGAGTTGGAGTGGAAACCACGCTGCGGTGCTGATCCAGAGCCGGCCGTTCAGATTATTAAAAAGCTGCTGAGGAGGAGAGGTGCTTGCATTCTGCTCTGTGGAGGCTGCTGTCAGTGGAGAAATTGGCATCGGTGCTCCCTCCTAAGATGGATTTCCTATTGCTCGCTGCGAAATGATCTAGAGTCTAGTAACGGCTGCAACCTGACATTTTCCTGTGATGCTCTCTAAAGACAACCCCCCGCTCCCCGTTCCAGCCCCCTCCTCCTCCTCATTTTTTGGGTTATTTATTTATTTTTTGAAGTAACATCAAAGCTGCTCTTTCTCTTGTTGTCCACATTTGGAAGGGATTGAAGAAAAAAAAAACTCCCAGAGTTAAAAAGCTGGAAAGGGCACAGAGTATTTAACAAAGTGCTCGAGGGTGAGTTTTTCACTCGCTGCTGAGGCCCATTGAAGCCATTTTGTGGCTTTACTTAAAAAATAAAGAGGCAAATAAATGTGTATGAGGGTAGTTAAAGGGATAGTTTCGATTTTTTTTTTTTTTAAAGGAAAAGCTCTATCAAGAGGTTGTAAGGAGGTAATATGTTTTCTTTCACTATTAATCCAGATTAGTTATTTCCAAAGGCTGAAGCCACTCCCATTTAAAGATACTGCATTCTAAAAAATGTTACACTGCAAATGCCATTCATTTCTCTTTAAACCATTGTCTTGTTTGGAATCGGCTGCTATGGATGGAAAATATCATTTACACAGGAAACTTAAGTATGGAGGCAGTGTGCCCCTAATTGCCTTCCTGTGTGAAACACATACTGAGAACAGAATATGTAAAGCATTTCTGGTTAGAGTACAATATTTTTTATTTGTATATTAAGCAGTGTAAAAAGTCAAGGATGTTATTGCAGTTTAACTTAAATTATTAGTTTTGTACTTTGTAAGCTATACCAAGAAAAGCGTAAATGTTCTATTTTAATTTATGTTTCACAAAGGAAGATTATTAGTGTTGCACTGTACTTCTCTTGTAAAGAACCATTCTCCTTGCTGCAAATAACCAACTGATTCAAATATGTCGATGGTATAAGTTTTATAAAATAGCATTTGAATGAATCACTGTGACCTTTTTTAAGACAAGTTATTTTGAGTCAGTAGAAGTCCACTTTGGTATTGATGTTGGTTTGATCCTTAGCAGTGTTTCAGATTTGGTGACATTTACGTACTTGTGTAATAATTTTCTGCTTCTCTGTAAATAACTACTCAATGCAAATGTCACAACGAGTTAAAGTTTCATACAAAAATAGTTTGCATTAACCAGAAGATTGTTTTTGAGATTGAAGTTGTAGTCTTCTGTGGTCTAGCTTTTAGCCTTGTTCACTGTAGTGTTTCCTACTTGGTCGCTTTGCAACTATATTTAACGTGAATTAAGAACGCACTGGCAACAGTTTCTTTGTAAAGCAACTGCCAACAAATCTACCAACTTTTTCTGGTGCTATTGGAGACTTTTAGAAAGAGAAAGGCCATCTCATTATTTCTCTTTACAGCAAATGGGTGCTACCTTTTGGCTCCTGCTCGTTGCCAAAGCACCTCCAGGCGGCCTAGTCCTCGCGCCACACATCAGTGCCTCCCAGCTGCAGACAGAGCAGCATATAGTCACCCCTATGTCTCCGAACTGTCAGTCTTCTTTTTGGGTTCTTCTTGTTGGTCTAGAGCTTGGATGAAGAAGGAGGATTACAATTGTGACATCAAAAGCTTTGTTTGTAGTTCATGTTCTGAGTGAGCTTCACTCACATTGTCTCTCCTACACTTTCCTTCTCTTTCATAGCACCCATTACAGTTACGTTCACATGGCCAATTATGCAAATCAAGAAGCATTCAAATTTAGTGACTTTTATTGACTTCTTGAACAGCCAATAGCCACTTACAAAGGAACTGACTGGGGTCATTTTACATGTGGAACAGGGTTTATGTGCCATTCTAACTGTGTTTTAGGAAGGTGGCGGACCACTTCCAGCCTTGACTTTAACTGTAAATATTTGTAGTTATCTGTAAAAAAAATCCCCAAAATTAAACACAAAGCTAGTTCATAAAGTATGTCATGAAGTAGTGATGGCATGCCCTTCTATGACTTTTTGAGAGCTCCACCTAATGTGGATTTGTAATAAGCAAAGCGTCAGTTACTCTGGGTAAAAAATTAACTAAGTGTTTAACAGACACACTTCAGAAATCCTGAACTGTCCCTTTAACAGCATAGGTGGATATATGCCTGAGGAAAATCTCACCCCCTACTGCACTTTCTCTGGTGTTTAAAATGACGGTTAACTTTCCCCCACTGGTTTGAAATGGATGTTTAATGATCGACAGAAGCCCAGAGCTTAGCGTCCTTAGCAGTCACGCTGGCTCTGTGTGTAAGAAAGCTCTCCCCTTGGTGCCGTTGTTTGACGTCGAGTTCAAAAACAGGCTTGTTCTCAAGTGATGGATCATCACAGGTCTCTTTAGGTTGTGTGTTAACCCTTCGGAGGGTGCAGAGCTCTCCCCCCGTCGGCAGCACGTGATGGATGTGTCCCGTGTGTTTCGGCTCCATCTATCAGAAGATTAGCACTGACCTGTGAGTTGTCTGAGCCGCCCTCTGAGCTCCTTTTGCCCCAACGCTGCGGCGATATTAGCATACAAGGACGCTTCTCCATCTCGGGGGGGATACAGAGATAGTGTTCTTTATTTGGTCCTGCCGCTGTATAAGGTCACAGGAAGTGTGTAGATTAAGGGCTGAAGAGTGTGTTGGTATTAGGTGTATCTGACAGGTCATCTGTCTTCAGTGCTTCCCTGAAATTCCTAAATAGCACCATATAATTATCCTAGAAATTGAGGTTCAGGCTATGCTTCACTGCAGTTCCTCCTTCATGGCACTCATGAATCATATAAATATGTAAATCAGTCAACTGATGTGGTTTAACAGTTACTCTTCTCATTGCATCGAAACATCTGAAAGTGGAGTGTATCTACACCCAGTTTTTTTTATTTTATTGTTTTTATAAGGCCGCCACACATGATGGACAGCATGAATTCTTCTATTAAGTGCCTTCACAGGAACTGCACAAGCACAATTACCTCTTGAGAAACTAGTTATTCATAGCATTAAAAGGCTAAATCAAATACTACATTGCAGCCTTTTCCCTCACCTCAGTTTCGCTCCGATCATAAAAGTCTATCCCCACTTAGCGCTCTCATGCAATGCTTAAATGTCACCTCCTACGGTATTTCTGGCATTTTGTCCTTGTTGTGTCTTTATGTATTGAAAGAATACCTCATATGGCTGTTTTCTTAGTTCACCAGGGAGGGAAAAAAAAAAGTCAGAAGATCACCTGTAATCTGTGAGCTCGTCGTCTGCCATGTCTAATGGCTATTTGATGCTTACTTGGTGTCACTTGGCGTTCCGCGACAAAGCCAATCTATTTTCAAGGTGAGGAGATATTGTCAGAGTCCTTGAACGTTTCCCGGGCTTTGACTGGCAGGCGTTGTCACCGAGGATAAGGAGTGGTGGGAGTCACACTGCAGAGAGAATCTATTACCTCGGATGGCATAGGCACACTTTCACAATGTGTCAGTGAAGTCAGCCATCTTGCATACTCTTGGCGTCTGGAAGAGTCCCCTCACCAGAGCAACGAGGGAGCAGCTTTCAAGTTTAATTTTGGGGCTTGCCATAAGCAGTTTTATTGATGTCGCATGCTCGAGCTTAGTGCTATGATGAATCGTCCTGTAAAAGCAAAAACATTGAAGCGTTCATCAGTATCACTGTGTAATCTGTTTTGTGATCACTTGCAACATTAAACGACCTAAAAAAAAAAAAAAAAAAAAAAAAAAAGAACCAAAGTGTTGCAGCATGAAACAGGAGCGGTGAAGAACTCCAAAACTCAGCCGAGCCCTTTCTTGTGGAGTTGTGCTCATTTCCGCCATTTCAAAAGCCTCTTTAGAACAGGGAGAAAAGGGACTGCGGGGCTCTGCGAGTTGCAGGCGAGCGAGGGAAGCTTGTTGATGATCAGCCGAGCAAATCAGATCTTGATATTTGAAGAGTGGAGTTGTGATTGCTAATCACTCTACTGCTGAGTTTTAATTAGGAGACTCATAAGCATTCTGTCATTTCCTTGCACAGCATATTCGAGCATCGTGTTCTTAAAAGAACAAATAATTAGTTGCCTTAGTAGTTGGGGCTACAAAACAAGCTCGTGTTTCTACAGCATACAAGAATAACACACTGATTTTTTTTTTTTTAAGCACAGCTGTGCGTAACATGACCTTTTGTGTTATTTTTTCACCTTGTAAGATACTCTCTCTCTTTTTTTTTTTAAAGTAGACATAAAGCCTGCACAATATATCGCGACTATACCATCATTGCAATATCAAGTGTGTGAAATATTCACATCACTAAGGACTGCTTGGAGTGCAATAAAACTTGCATTTTTCAAGCTAATGTAATAATATTTAGCCAGTTGGAAAGAGTCTCAAGGCAGCTGATGCTCACACCAGACGTTGCCCAAAATGCTAAAGGTCACAGAGTGTAGGAAGCACAGATGAGAAAAGAAGAAATGTAACTGATACCTTCATCTCAGTAAATGTCAATATTATCGCCGTTGCAATATTTTCCAATAGCCCCTAGTTGAGATGTCTAGATCAGAATTTTTGCAGCTGATCTTTATCAGTGATTTTGTAAAACTCTGACCTGCCAGTACTGATTTCTCCCTAAGAACATGCAATGGCAACATATTTCTTTTTACTGCTTTCTGAATTCATTGAAAGCTGCAGTATTAAAATGTCTGTAGTAAAATAAAAAAAAAGCTAAGTTACAATTTACAGAGGTGTCTCTCTGCATTGATGTAAACCTCAAAAAACAGTAGAGTGCTTCAGGCTATGGGATAGAAGTACTTTTAAATAAAATCCAACTAAAAAAGATCAAAGCTTATTTTACTGGCTTACAAGGCATCTTTTTTTTTTTTCTTTCAAAATTTCAACCTAAAAATGTAAAAGTGCTGTATATCACAAGATGGTGATTATACATGATCAATTGAGAAATTTAATATGAAGTTCTCAATTTAGTATAAAAAAAACTGTGATGTGTTAAACTGTGAAATCATTTTTTCAAGTACTGGAACTCTATAGAAGGCAACATGAGACCATGCATGTGAGAAAGAGTGAGTGAGCAGTCAGCATCACACAGCTCTGCACTGAAACAAGACTTGACAAATATTTATAACACAACAACAACAACATAAAGATTACACGAGGCACATTTCAGCTATGAAGACACAGAACTTTTATGTCCTGGAACTTTGTAATTTATCTTGCCTGCTTCTTGTCTGTTTTTCTACTTTGGGGTCCAAAAGGTTGCCGATGATGCATCAGTGCTGATTGATGTCTTATCCAGCTGCTGAGATTGGGACAGAGGCTCTCATCAAGAAAACATGTCTTGATTCTAAGCAATAAAAATTACAACCAATAATTCTGTTGCAGTGATTACACTTTTATAGCAGACAAACATAATCACTGTATAGTCTAAGAAATGGTATACCTGTGACAGATTTTAAAGGGGTTTTCAGCTTCCTGTCATTGATTGAAAAGACTTGCTCTCTCTCACTTTCTCACAGCCTGAATGAATAATAGAAAGATAAAGTTTCTTGAAACAGTATTTCAAATTTATGTTCTTCCTTAAAGACTCTTCTGATACTGAAAATAGACCACAGACAACAGCGTCTTTTAACAAGATGCTGTTGTCTTGGGAACAGCATTAAAATATACTTCTGTGACATCTGCAGATTGTTAACTGATTAGAAAATATATTGTATTTTTTTGGATTCTGACCGACCAATCACATGGCGGTTCCAATCATGCCGAAAGTCATCTGATTTCCTGCAGCAGTGTATTTTTCTGTCTCCAGTATGGATCATTTTGACCTCTGTTTAGGTTTATACAATAACCTACAATCTGCTAAGCAGCCATCATGCATCTGTAGAAAATAGATTTTCCTTTCCAGAAACTTTTGACACCTTTCTTCTTCCTGACTTCATTTTTAAACACTTCTTCACTTGGCAACAACTTTCACACCAAAGGGTGTTGTTCCCACATGACTTGTTACTACTGCATTCACTGATTGGACGGAAAAAAATATATATAGATTTTTGGTTTTCTAGTGTCAAATAGTCTGATTTTGATGGTCAACCTTCTCTTGGTATACATATGCTTACACATACTTTCTCCAAGCGAGCCCCAATTTAATCAGGAGTTATTTTCTCACAGTTATTGCTATAGATTTGACTGATCTTTCTCCTGAATGGGTATGGTTTCTGTCCTGCACTCCTAAGACCTTTGTTAGGACATTTTAATTACAGCAGAGCTGGGTGTAATTGATCTCGGCTTAGAGGGATTTCACTGTCAATGAGAATGAGCCTGGGCGTTAATGCGACCCGAGCAAACGCTTCCACCTTTGTGCCGCACTGATACACACTCCTGCAAGAGGGACTGGTAGAGATGAGACGGCCGAGGCTTGTTGTTGGTTACGTTTTAAAACGGCGAGGCGTCTGTCTTTCATGTGTAACCATTCAGCGCGAACAAGTCTGGATCCCGGATTTTAACATATCTGTAGCCAGCATTGTTGCTACCTGAAGTGTCCTCTTACGAAGCACTTTCTTCATGGTTCCATGTTGTCACCCACAATCCTTAAATTTTCATAAGGCTGTTAGATAATGCCTCCCGATGAGGGTGAATTATTGATGGCCTTGTACGTATGAGTGGGACAGAGCAGGCTTTTAACTCTCTGAGCTACGCGGCCTCTTATGTGGTAACTAAGGGACACCGTACAAACACCCAAAGGAATGATGTACTGGAGGAGGAAACAAACGGAGGCAGGGGGCTGAAAATAAAATAAAAGAGGCATGAATCCTTTACACCACTGTTGGGCTAAGCCACAACAGAAGGAAAAAAAACAACTTGGCAGCAAAGAATGGCTTTGCATGAACAGAAGCCTTCTTTTGTGTTTTTGAAGCATTGAGAGGTGGTATGGTAGCTGTGTATGTTTTGCTTATATTTATACAACGCTCTGGTTGTGCTTTCCTTCATTGTGCAGAAGCGCATACACACAGGTTCGCTACAGTTATTAACACACAGGAATTTGAAGTTTGAATAGACAAGTAAAAACTCTGTGCACACTTTATAAGGATACAGCTTAAAAAGAAGTCAGGATAAAGAAACTGATCAGGGGATTGAATGGGAATGAGCCTTTAACTGTTTTGGTTGTAGACTAATTGCCCTAGTCTAGCAAAAACACTATTTATGTAATGGCGTTTGGTCTCATTTTCTGCTTTTCTCCCTTATTGATCTCTGAACACTTGGGTTTTGAACTGTTGATTGGACAAATAAAACAATAAGAGGATGCCACATTGCACTCCACGATTAACACTTTATAATATAAATGATTTAGGAAATGAGCCATATAAATGGTCAATAGATGCATTGATAAGAAAATTAATCACTCGTCCCTAAAGCAATGGTTATCTAACTGTGGAGTGCAGAAGGCTCTTAGTGCATATGGTTTCATTTAACAGTTTTTTTTTTTTTTAAGTAAAATAAATTTTGCCTTTTAAAATACCCAAGGACTTTTTTGTGATTATAAAAAGCCTTTGTTTTGGTATGCATCTGGTGAAGGGGAACATAAAGAGTATTTATGAACATTTATTAGACCAAAAGAAGAAAAACATAAATTCTAGTATTATGTGATTACACGTTGACAGTCTGAGTCTCTTGTTGGACTAAACCATCTTCCATACGGATTTCATATTTTTTTTTATTTTGCTGGGTTTAGTTTGATCAGCCCATAGCTCTAAATTCTGCAAACACACACCCTGACAGCTGTCCTGAGTCTTATTGCAAGAGCTCTCATCATTGTTCAAATTCGCTCTCTTTGCACTACTATGGCCCTGGAGTTTGCATAACAATGGAGTGAGCAGAGCAAACTCTGGAAAAGCACATCATTTGGACACACAGAATTTCAGCCGTGTGGTCCTTGAAGCTTTTAGGTGGGTTTTTAATGATCTATTGATATTTGTAGATGAAAGCATTTCATTTAATCATCCAAAAAACTTTTTTTTGAATGAAATAGCACAGATTTTGTTGTCAAAAGTGTTAAACCTGGAGAAAAGGGTTTAAAGGCTTCAATATGCTGTGAATTTCGTGTTGCATTTCTTTTAAATCAGCCTGTCTCTCATAGGTATTTTAGTCTCTCGGGTCAGCAGCCCATCTTTTAAAATGAATATGCACAAGCTTTTACAATTTTTTATTTATTTTTTTTTTATTTTTTATTTTTTCATCAGAGACAGATACTCTTGAATAACCACCCGGTGTCTGCCTTCGTAAGTCAGCGACAGCACAAGAAAGCAATTATGTAGAGTGAAACCAGAAAATCAAGTCCAACCTGTGTTCGTTTCCCAGAGGAAATGTGGCAGATTGATGCCTGCGTCTTGGTTTCCAAAGGAGCTGACAGCGTGGGTGGACAAATTATTACAAACCAGTACTGAAAAAAGTGGAAGTGGAAGCTATCTAAGTTTAAAGTATTTTTTAAAATCCATAGCGAATTTTCCAACTTAAATTTGCCAAATAGATGGTCTGAGCAGTACTCCCAGTCCACACAAAAGAATCTTTCCTAATCAGTGCCATCATGCAAAGTAATTAACCTTTAATAAAGCCTTTGAGATTTGAACATAGCAGAACAATTTACAATTACTGATTTTAAATTATGGTTTCAACAAATTAAATTAATGCGCACATTTTCTCAACGATTAGGCCCACAACTATACCTCTGGGAAACATCATTTTTCTGCTTTTTCTCAAAGACTCTCCTTTACTTAACAAGTCAACATTTCTCTACTGGTTCTTCCTAAGATGAAGTTAAGTATTTCAATCAGTATGAATGTTTTTTTTTCTTTCTCTAATAAGCTAAACAGCACATTTTATACTTAAGGTACATCGAGCAGCAATATATTTTTTTATTGCTTTTAAATTCTTAATAGTGCAAACGTTAAGTAATGCTAATTGTACTGTTCTTTTTGCTTTTGCTGAACATATTCTCTCATTATTAAGATAATTAATTAAAAGTGTTTGGATATATTTGTGCAATGCTGAAAATACAATTTTGAAGTTCCAAAAATGGACCAACTTAACATCAGCATTTACCTCACTGAAAAACAATGCAGCATATTTAAATGTGTGTGCAAGTTGAGAAATCAGGTCTCAAATCTGCAGCAGTTTAAAAAATCAGACAAAATAAACATGCATTGTGAAAGGATCCTCTCATTGCTAATGAATGCAAAAATAAGCAAAAGGAAGAAAAAAAAATTATACACCACCTGCCAATCATCAAACAGCAGACAGACAAATTTAGCGACCAGCTAATAATGCAGGACTTGGCAGATTAAGAACCAGATATTTCCCTCAGGAGTTTTGCAGTCTGCAGCAGAGCTAAAAGTGCGTGTATGCTGGCCTGAAAAGCATCTCCAAATAAGTGATAATTCTGGTTTGGAACTGTTGGATGTGTAATTAGGCAGTTGTTTGCAAGGACTGTCTAAACAGACTTGCTAATAATATGTCATTATTGTATTTACAATTTCCTCTGCTGGCCCTGCTTGTCAAATTGAACTGATAAAAGTAGCTTGACCAAAGCTTTTCTGATGCAAGCAAACAAAAAAAAGAAAATGGTGTGAAAAGTGGGGGTGAGGGACGGTGTCTAATTTTACCAAGTGAATTTGCATTTTCTGTCTGCATCACCTACTGGGCTATCATAATAAGACTAGACATAATATTATGTTAATTTTATTGCTGGATAGACTTGATATTCTCTTCCCCTTGGTGGAAATTATATGATCATAAATTAATGTTGGTGAAATTACCAAATATCTTGCATCCTTAGTAAAAAGTGCCGAGGCTTCTTTAGTCACAATTATCAGCTCCAAGTTATCACGCAGAGACACGGTGGATGGAATCAAAGGAGGAAAAATTAACGGTAATTTACTAGCTGGTAAACATCTTTACATTCTGAAAATCAAAATGAACCCGTATGTTCACCAAGACCCCGGTAAACACACTGAGCTGAATATCATTGCAGGTATTAACGATGCCCTTCAGGATACGCTTTCATCTCTGGCCCAGTCATAAAAAGGCTTCCCCAGCATGGAGACGCTGAAAAATTAACGCAGTGTTAAATGCTCCCCTCTCTGCATCCTGATGGCTTTACCTGCAGGGAAAAACCAGTAGATATGTACTATCAACAGTAAAACATGGTGGTGGGTCCTTAATAGTATTGGCAGCCTTCCTTTGGGACTCATTACTTCTGACGATTACTCCGCACATTCCAGTAATGGCCGAGGTGTGGGAGGCAGTTTTGCAGGACCACAGTAGTTTGACCTCATGTTGCAGGAGTTTTTGTGTTTAAAGCAATTTCACTGTCTGGTTTCCCAAGGTAAACAGACTGAAGCCCTTTTTGTTAAATACCGAAAAGGTAATTTACACTTCCGCCAGACTTTTCAGGATGTCTAAATATTGCTATTACACTAATTTTGGATTTGTTTTTAACAGAAGGTGGTATTTATCATATATTGACGTGGTAAAGAAATAATATTATGTTTTTACAATGTAAATACATTGACAATGTCTTTGCAGGTCTCTGTGGTGTTTGAGTTTTATTTGTATTTGAATTTAACTAGTATTGCATTATTATCATTCTAAACAAATTGCATACAGCACTAATGTTTTTCAATATATTTTAACATTACTTAGATCTTGATCTTGGATGCAGTGATTTGAATTAGCTGCAGATTCCTTATCTTTGTTTTTGTTAAGGTTTAGGGTGCCCAGGACTATAACAGTAAAAGACATAAAACAGCGTTTGGAATAGATTTCCTGCCTCCTGTCCATGAGCGGTCATTAAATATTTATATAAGGACCAGAAGAGATGTCACAGTTTATGTGAGAGAGCAAGTGCTGTAAAACAGTATTTTGATAATTCAAAACAAACCTAAACGATTACAGACTTGATTTTAAAGTAGTTGGTACTAGAGATTAGGGTGGCTGGCATTATTAAAACCACGGTCTTTGTGTGTATTCCCAGGAGGATTGTTGCTTATACTCTTAAATTTAATCTGAGCCAGCGTTCCAAAAGCTACCATGTTCCATAACAGACGGATGATAAAATGGATAAAACAGACCAATTGTGCTGTACTCTGTTTAGCCTTCCTCTCAACTCCTGAAAGACTTATGCTCTCTTGCTTTCTTGCAGCCTGAATGAACTGCAGTGTTTAAAAAAAAAAAAATACACCTTCCTCTCCAATTGCTGTCCTACAGTTCTGTGTTTACTCTGATTTCATTCAAAGAGAAATGTTGTTGCTACAACCTGGTAATGCTTATATATGATGTGCTTACTGAACGGAAAAAGATATGATTTTTGAGTTTCTGTCATCCTTGGCACTGGTCATGGCAAATCAAGTTGGAAATGATCCTTTTTGCATTTCTACCCATGATATGTGTAAACAGTGAGACGTGATGTTATGTAAAAAAAAAAAAAAAACAGTCCAGCATCACCATTTCTCTTTACTACTTTTTAAGAAGCAAGACAAGGGATTTTGAATAGTTGCTAGAGTAGACGGATTAGAAGAGCATCATTAACAGAAACAGTAGACTTTTTTTCCCTGTGTTCTGGTGACACTATCAATAGATACTGGTTATCCCCATTGATACAGTGCTTTTCCAGGGAGCTCCCTGGAAAAGCAGGGGGACATCCCCATCTGTTTTTGCCATCGCAGTTTTATTTGGAAAAAATTACAGGAGCAAAATGCAGCAACGGGGAAGCAGAAACTTCACTTCTAAACACGTTGCTGCATCCCTTTTATCTCTGAAGGCTTATATTGACATTACATCAAACCCAACTTAAAAGTGTACCAGGTGCAAGTTGGAAAGCCAATGAGAATTGCGCAGGGACCGAATAATTTTTAGCCACACAGTGTATTTGTATGCCTTTTATTCCTTAGCAGGAACATGTTCATACATAGATGATGTTCAGTGCTAAATAGCTAAAATGGTTCCAAGGTGACGTTAAAAATTTTTTTTTTTTTTTTTTTTTTTTTTGTAATTCTTTCTCCTTTTGAATTTCATTGTGGTTCATGTCAGTCAATATTTTTAGTGATGTTAAAAAGTGTTTGTTGGTGTGCTGACATGCTTGAAGCTTCCATGTTAATCAGGGCTGTATGAGTAAAGGGTGAAATGAACACGCCTTGTGACTGGCTGTCACTTCTCTTTCTAGTGTTTATTTTCAGTAATTCACATTGAATTACTTGAGCTGAATAGAAATAAATGACAGGGATTTTTTGACTTACTTTGCTTAAAATACCCATTTAAAGTTTTATTTAACACTTGAGAATTACACAATGTTGATGTTGATTAATTTTTGCATCTAAAGCTAAAATAGTTACATACGGTAATCATTTAAATTACGTTACTTTCGTTCTTTGATGCTGTGTTCAACATATGATTATCTGCAACTTGTGGCGACATGCAACGCTCAAGTCATTCTTTTTAATCTGACGAATCTTCTAGTTCTTATTTGGAGATTTGCAGGGCCTCTATAGTCAGGATCTAAAGCGGCTTGATGCATGTCGGGCACCGAGGTGTCAAAACTGCATCGACACAGACCACACAGGGAAGGAAGCCCACGGGCCGACCACGCATGGGTAATGCGAAGCAGACCGGAGTTTAGAGTTCGGACAAACATTACGGTGAATCCGCTCCAGGAATGTGTGGAAACAAGAAGGATGGCTATATCAGTGCATGTGAGGCGAGCCATAAAGTTGTCATTGTGGCGAAACAGTCACTGCATGAAATTGTTTCTCATGCTGCTGAAAGAATTCATCTAACTCTAAATAGCTCCTAGAAGCTGTGTGAAAGCGTAGTGAGCACGGTTTGCAGACAGGAATGTCGGGAGAGGCCTAACAGCTTGTCTGAGTGATGTAAACTGGGTCTGAAGAACTGATTTGTTTTTGAGATAAAACAGCCTTATAAGTCTGACTTTCAGATAAACATTACACTACGTCTCATAATAAAGTGATGTAGGGGCTACACAAATAATGTGGATATTTGTCCGTGTTACTCAAAGTTCATCTCAGTTTTGTCTAATTTCTCTCCATCTGTTTAGTTTATTCGTGTAATTACGGAATGACTCCTGATAAAATCTAAACATTTTGTATAATTAGGTGTATGAGTAGGTTTAAAATGTTCTACTAAGCTCATCAATCATGTTAACAATTAGCGCATTTTTGTTTTCCATGCTGATGTTGTAAATTGCAAAACCTTTACCACCAAAATTTGATTATTCTATTTATTAAAATCATCGTCAGTTGTAAAGTCTTGCTTTAGTCAAGCAATTTCAATCGTTTTTAATGTTTTTTTTTTTTTTTACACAAAATGGTTCCACAATATTTTTGAAATACTCGGATCAGTTCCAATTGATCTAAAACATCAGTTTTACTTGCACAGGCTGTCCTGTTCTGACCATTCTTTAAGTGTAACAATGTCATTTTTTCCCTTTATGACTCCAATTAAGTCTATGAGGCTTTGATTAGATGATTTTCTAATGTCACAGTTGTCTCTAGGAAAGTTGATTACAAGCTTTTATGTGCGGATCTCCTGTGAAGTAGCCGTAATTACCATTGGAGTTATTCAACGTCATTATTTCACATAGGTAACATTTCTCACTTAGGAATCACAAGTTTTTTGCAGTTTGTCCATCTTTTAACTGAAATGCTTCTCCAGCACATCTCCATTGGAATTTTTTTTGTCACATCTTTATAAAAACAGACTGATACAAAATGTGTGGATTGTGCTCTTTTTTTGGAGTAAAACACGACCAACTTTAGGATAAACCAGCACTGGTTGATAGAAATGCCTCATTTAAAGGTTCAACAAGGTCAACATCTGGTTCATGTCCTATTGTTTTGAATGACAACAAAGTCTGATTTTGGTTTTCTACATTTTGGGTGGTGAGTCAGGAGAAGCCATTATTTTGTTCAAACTCAGTATTCTGAAACTGTGTTTAAAAAAAACAAACAAAAAAAACATATAAATTAGTGTTTTCCCCCTAATCAACTGTTGAAAGATGTTTCAGCTGTTTCAATGCTTTGCCTGAAGGGCTGCTTGGTTGCCAGCCTCAACTTGTTCCATGTATTGTTATCTAACCTGCAGGAAATTCTACAACTGGAATAAAAAGTGCTAAATGATGACATAAGCCTATTTTGAATGCACAAATTACTTTCTGGTTGCAGTTCCCATGAACTGCATGAGCTATGGGAATCAAATATCAGTTTTGAACCAGATAGAAAATATTGGGCAATAAATATGCAAATACCAAAAATAAGTTATCTGGTTAAGTTGAAAATATAGTTTCAGATAACAGTCAATTAAGTTTCTTTTTTTCTCTCTCTATTTTCACTGCTTGGAAAATGTGCATACAAAATAATCTGACAAATATTTAAAATGTTTTAGCAGAGCTGCACCAGCCAATCAGCCAGAAACTGAAACTTGGCAATCTGCATATCAATTGCTGAAAAGAATCAGAATTCTTGAACCATTGGCATCAAGACTAGAAACTTTGACTATCTTCAGTTGAGAAACACATCAATCAGGTAGTGTATTTGAGCTGAATGAAAATCTGACACAAATTACGGAGAAATGCCTGGGGTCTAAATAGATACAACTGTGTAATTCGTTCATTTTCTCTCCCATTTAAAACTGCCACCTCCGCCTTATTGTTGTTCTTTAAAAACCTTAATAACGGGGGTGAACCTTTACAGAAAGAGAAGCTTGATTGGTTCCTGTTTATGTTTTAGTTAACATAAAACTTCAGTATAATTCTGAACTTCGCCTCTGACTTCATTTTTCTCTCTTTTCAAACTAACACAATTCATTTTAAAATCTTTTCTGTGGTTTTACCCCTGTTAGTATTAATGATGACTTTTTATTACTGTTCTGCAGTATGATTCGTGTATTTGGGGGGGAAAAAAAGGCTATTGAGTTGTCTATCGAGAGACAATTTTCTATTTTTACAGGATTAGTGTGAGAAGGGAAATAATCAGAAATATTAAAGCAGTGCCTGGATCTTGCGTGTCAGTAACTTGTACCTGTTTTAGCAGCGGGAGCTTCCTCCCTTGCCCTCCCTTACAGCAGAAATAACACCTATAAAACCAGAGTTTATCCCATCCGTGGTGACGTCCCTGTGATAGCTTGCAAATAATGTGCCATTTCCTTTTGGAAGAAGGCGGGACTCCAAGGACTGTTCTGGCTCTAACCCCGGAGCTGAGATCACTTCGGCCCAGATGCAGCGTTTCTTTTGTCTTTGTTTGAACAAGTTGCCGTCAACTGTGGAAATTGTATCTGATTATTATGATCCATCTCTGGCACAATGGAAGCACATGAATGGAGTTGTGTAACGTTGGAGACTGATTAGACAGATTTCCCCCTGCCTGCATGTTGCTCATTAACATCACAGATGTTATGTATTAGCTTTATGCTCCCTCCTGATAAAACTAATCTAGTCTGAATGGGGCTTTAGAGTGTGTAAAAATCTAACATCACATCGGTGTGCTTAGTTTTTTTTTTTTTTCCCTTTACCTCCAGGAGGTGTTAACATCAACATATCACTCGCCGTAAATGTGCTGAAAGTGAACGGAGCTGTTGTGTGGCGTGTTTAGTGTGTTCAGGTGGAGCTGACATTGCCAAGCCAGTTATGGCCGCTTGTAAAAAAAAAAAAAAGAAAATGCTGTTTAACATCGGAGGGAGCCGGAGGTGAGAGGAGTGTGTGCGCACGTGTGGGCGTTTTTGTGGATAAATGCAGGGGAGTGTGAGAATGATGCATGGAGGAGGTGAGAAGTGAGGCTTTGAGAAAAATGTATGAAGAGATTGATTTGAAAAAAAGGAAACTTTTCTTCACTGTGTCAGTACCAGACTTCTCTGTGTTCCTCTTTGACGACCTTCCTGCTTAACCATCTGCTCTTAGGTCAGTCTATTAATTTCAGAGCCAAACAGAAAACATTCACTTACAGTCAAATGGTAAATAAAAGGTTAGCTTCTTTAATTGAGTATGCTGAGATTCGGATTTTCGAAGCTCAGTGAAGTTAGAATACCTTTGGAAATGAATTTTTCATTAATTAATTTCAAAAAGAAAAACTTGTTATATAGAACCTTTTGCACACAGAGTGATGCATTGCATTTATTTCTGATAATTATGTTTATCTAAATGATCAAACACTTAAAGTTGGGTTTATCTGAAAATTGTATTCTAATATCAATAAAATTTCATTCTAGTGAAACACACTGTCTATGAATACGCATTCAATACATGTTGGGGTTCCTTTTGTTTGAATTACTGCATCAGTATAGGACAATTTTCTGAATAAAATGCACAATTTTATTTCAGTGGAATATTTGGCCCAATGACTTACAGTTTATTCCCTTTCTCCTTGCAGCCTACTTAGGATCTGGTTAAGCAGTGGCATAGCAAGCAATACAACAGTTGTAGCTGATGTCCTGGTTAAGTCTGTGTTCAGCTCTTGAAGCAGTGGATTTGGTCTCAGTCCAAATCTGGTGAGTACACTCCCATAGTTTTAGAAGATCTTTGACTTCATAAGACGTTTTCATTCCACTTAATTTTCTATTGAACTTTTTGGCATGCAGCACTTTGTACACAGTCAGCTTCTGAAGGAATAACAATTTGTACCTTACCACTCATATGGAGGGTGTGAATAGCAAGTCAGAAATCTTAAGTATTCTGATTTTTGAGGGCTGCGTATTATCAAGAAAGCTTTAAATTCCACTGTTATTTTTTGAATATTGTGATGTCTATATAATTTTTTATTCTTCCCAGTTCTCCTCACTCTTCTTTTCCGTTTCCATAAGCAAAGTGACCCAAACCTCCTACTTCTTTATCAGGTGTCTGGTGTCGGCAAAGAAAAAAAAGAAGAAAAAAAAACAGCGAAAGTTTGTGTACATACCCAGATATTTAATAGTCAATAGAGTTTGAATGCGTGGGACTCGAAATGTTATAGTCTACCAAAAATTAATCAAGCTATGCAGCTGTTAAATTTGCACTTCAAAAATATAACTGCGCAATGATTCTAAATAAAATATGAGTTGAAATAAATTGCCTTTTTGACGACCATATAATTTATTGAAATGCACCTACACGTCTAATTTTGAATAATTAAATTTCCAGGTTTGTGAAATTGTCAGATTGGGCTGATTGGCAGAAAAATACCCAACAATTATGATAATGCATGAACTATTTAAATCAGTTATACAGCTAAGTGCCAAACATGCACTGTTTACAGTTTTCCCAGTCGCGAGTATTAATTATGATGGAGTAACAAGCACAAGCTGTCTCCTGTGAACCATTTCAAAGCTACATTTTCCTGAGAACCACATTCTGAAAACACACAATCCCCAAAACACCCCAATGAGCCGTGCAATATGCATGCACACTGGTGCGAAACATAATGTTCCGTTTCTGTTTTTGATGCTAGGAAATTACATATCGGTAACCTAGTAAAATTTGTTTGTTCAGGATATTGCTCTGCTTGTACAAAACAGGACTGCTCTTTAATCTATTTAGGACTTTCAGAAATCCCCGTTCTCCCCAGAGTGCAGCTCAGAATGAATAGGTGGCTCTCGCTGTTAATTTGGTAGATTTTGGTTTGGATTGATGGCGAAATCAGAACAGGTATGACACGGTGTGAACAGTTTTGTTTTTTTGTTTTTTTTTAATACATTGCATACACAGTTGATGAATCAGTGGTAATTATTGTCAGGAGGTAAATTTGCTGTTGCTGAGAGAGGTAGCAGTCATAACTGTAATTATTTTAGGCATGATTCATTATTTTGTTGACAGGTGTTTTTTTTTTGTTTTTTTTTTTAATGTTGTCACCCCAGGCACAAATTCTTTCTTTATTTTGCTGGACTCTAACCACCTGGTTGTGACTCCTGGGCCTTCTTTGTTCTCTTTACTTTACTTAATATATTTTGCCCAACCCGCTCTATTTTCACTATGTCCATTTGCCCGTTGGCACTCAATCTTATCTCCTGACTCAATCACTTGGCCAGGAGCCGCCGAACACACCAACCGTTGTGCTCTCTCAATAAAATAAAGAAGCCTTGCACCTTACAGAGAGCTTCTGTGTGGGCTTTGTGCGCTGTGATCAAGGACGTTTCACCTTAAAAGCGTATTTATTTTTTTCATATTTTTTCTTAGCAGTACCTCATTTTCAACTGAAGTCATTTATTCCAAGAAAAAAAAAGACAATAAATAAAAGCTTCAGGCTTGATGCACTAATAAAACATTTCATTTTGGTAGATTTTAATCAATGTATCAGTGAAAGGTATGGAAGTATCTTCAGTACATCTTAAATAAATTTGCGAAATTCTATTTAAAAATATAACTACCTCGCTAAATAAGTTGATAGGTTTGTCCTATTTTGTAAAATAAAAAAAAAATACAAATTGTGGCTTATTATTAAACCATAAACTCTACTGTTAATAGGCATTGATTTCTCAGAGTAAACAAGTTTAGCTTGCTATCAAGCATGGCTTTAGCACAAAAGTGTTAAAGCTAGGTACAACCTTTTTCAGTTTGTTTTAGTAAGGTGCCATGTAAACAGTTTCCATGACAGCTGTAGTTGTGATGGTCATTAGCAAAATGTGCGTAAAGGCTTACAAGTTCAGGTCGCTTGCAAGTTTTAGCTTACTGTTAGCGCTGTGGCTAATCTTGCTACAGATAGCTACAAGCTAAATTTCTTGCTTCAAAACAGAAACTTTCTCAGCACATGTCTTTTACTATGTAGATATATTAATTTCTTATATAATCACCTCAATTATGTAACAATTATATTGTTCTCTGATGGATGTCAGGCATTACCAGTGCCATTGACTGAACCAGCATGTTTAGTTAAACTCTAAACAAAAATTTGTTTATTTAATACTTACCAAAATGTATTTTCATAATGTCATTTTAAAGAACTTTTATTTAAATGCAGCATTGAAACTAAGTTGAACTTCTGTCAAAAAGATTGCAATAAAAGAAGGTGTTCTGTTGATTCTTTAGCTTCACATTTTAGGTAATGGCAACATGTCAGCAGGCTGTTGGGAAAACCACAAGTTTACTTATTTTAAAGGAGCTGTAGATGTATGTTTGCAAGATAGACTGCCTGCATCAAAAGGAACAATTTGGTACTTTTCTGGCCTAGTACATTCAGGTACTCCAAGGGGGAAATGCATCAGTAATACACTCTGTGAAGCAATTTTTGCTGCCCATCATTCTGGAAAGGGGTCATAAGTACGTTAACCAAACAATATGTAGCCAATCCTTGACAGTAAGAAAGATTATTCACAAGTAGATAACATTTATGACACCTGCCAGTCTTCCTAGAAATGGATGTCAGGAAGTTCATTCCAAGGTCAGACATGGGAGTGTTCAAAGAAATTATAAAAAGAATGTTTCTGAGTTTGTTAGATGTTAAGATTCTTTGTAGTCTTGGAGAGGTTGTTAAAACGGGCTCGTTTTATTTAAAAAAAGACGTGACAGAAAAGCTTACTAATTTACATCTGAACAAGTGAAAAAGACATGTGGAACAATGTCCTCCGGAAAGACTTAACCAAAACGGAGATGCTTGATAATGATCCACAGCAAGACGACTGGCAAACACAAGACCGAGCATATCAGTGCAAACACCTTTCACCAGCTGTCAAGCGTGGTGGAGGAGTGATGAACTTGTTTCACTGGACTGCTCCAGAACTGCATTAAATGAGATGATGGGTGAATTTTTCAGTACACAAAGGAAATTTAGAGACAAATGTGAGGCCATCTGTTTGACAGCTGAAGTGTAGCCAACACTGGAACAAGACAATGATTCCAAGCACAGCAGCAAGTCGGGAAGAGCGTCACTGTTAACCACAACAATTAAAGTATTGCAATGGTCCGAAGCCTTAAGTTAATGAGTGCTCACACAATAATGAACCGAAGAAACCGTGCAAAGAATAACTGCACAAAATTCCTTTATTAACAAAGGAATTAAGAGATTCATCAAAGAGGAAGACTGTTTTTGAAGTTATGGCTCATAAAGGTGGCTCTGAGAGGCCATAAAGTTTTTTTTTTTTTTCCACAATATGTAATAACAAGTGTGCTTGAAGGTTTTAAGTGGAATAGAAAAACTATTTCTTTCTGTTTTACAGTTTTCAGACATTAATTTCTCACAATGACCTAATTTCCAATCAATCTGCTCATTAGTTGAGAAAATTAAGAGGATTGAGTTCCAATTAGGAAGTCGTCAGCATGTTTTGTTGTTTCACCATGTGCAGCTGGGAACCCGTTTACAGCCAGTTAATCCTGATGGCAGTTTATCTTATCTTCGAACTGTTGATAAAGCACACTTGGCAGACTGTGCTGTGTGAAGGTGCAGCTCTGTTTCTGGATGTTGGTGGGGACTTGTCTTCATCACCGGTGGAGCCAAGGAAATGACATCATATCCCTGCAGGGGTTTAAAGCGCAGCTCTGACAGGACTGTCATGACAAAAGAGTTCCCCCGAAACATCATGGCGCACCGAGGACAGGAAGAAAATTTCCCTGAGGCTGTGTTTTCTTAGTTCCTGTAGTTCCTGTCTCTCGTTTCTAGTCCATCAACTGCATTCTGGCGTTTGAAACTCCCGTCTTGAATGTGTCTTCTCTGCTTCTGAATGTAGGGCATGGGGGTTGGAGGCAGAAAGTTCTCCAAATTAGTACTTATTCACTGAGTGGAAGACGCATCATTGTGTTGGTAAGATCCAGCACCACAGCTCTATTTCACTTGTAGATTTTCAGCCTACACTTGGACTTGCACATTAGTTTTTTTGTTCCAGTCTTACTTGATATGTATGTATGCGCTCTTTGACGCTCTCTTCTGGGCGTTGACAATTGAAAATAAATTAACATTCCTGGGCTTTATTTTTGTCTTCTCTAAGCCTGTTGAGAAAACTTGGAGGCAAACCCACAAGGTCAGGTCGTACTCACAGCCTGTCAATCCTCCTCAGTGACCCCACCGCCCCGTTTCTTTCTCCCCCTTCCATTCTTTGCCTCCTTTGCCAGTCGCCCCCCTCAACTCTCACAGCTATTTAGTCCCTTCCGTCTTCGAAACTCCCACACTCGCCTCTTTCTCCCCCATCTCTCTTTCAACGGACGCCTCTCCAGCTTGAGTGAGGCAGACGCAGGCTTTGTCAAAGGAGCCTCGCATTCATTCAGGCGGCTGCTGCAGCCAGCCCTGTATTTCATGTTAAGACATGTGGGCCGTCTCCTCTTGTCCATTTGTTTTAATTATCCTTTAATTGCTCGCTGTCCATTTTTAAATGCTTGTTTATTATTTCTATCAGGCTGATGTGAAAAATTTGCTGTGGACTGTGATTTTCTCCATTATCTTAACTGATGATTGATCTCTCTCCTTGGGTTTCAACTGTGTCGGCATGAGAGACAAAAGAAAACAGATGTCAGGAATGTTTGTGAATCATTTTTCATTTCATTGCTGGGGCTTTCGTCCTTTTCTCCAGACAGATAGACTGCTAATGGAAGGGAAACCTTGGGGGAATATGGTGTGTGTTTTTAAGGAAGGGGATCTTAATGCACAGATCAAAATGAATGTCCCTTATCTGTAGTCTGTTGGTGTGCATTGCAAGTGTGGACTCATGAAAAATAGTCACGCTGTACGTCACAGTGGGTGATATTTATAAATCTGCAATATCTGCATCTTTCTTTAAACTTTAATTCATTATGAACCTGACAGGCTTCAGTCACGTTTCAGCATCGGTTTTAGCATCGTCATAATGAGCGCGAGTGAATCTCAGAGAGAAATCACTGTTTAGATGCACCTACACTTGATTAGCTACTGTGTCTTCAAACATTTTAGATAATAGAGGAAGATTAGATGTAGGCCTGTAAATTATTACGTCATCCTGATTGACAGGAGATTTCTTAAGTAAAGATGTATCGCACAGCTCTAACTATAATTAAAACCTACCACCAGCTACCCATCAGCCAGCAATATTTGAAATTTGATTTGCATGAAGGAAGTCCTGTAATTGTGAAGTTTTTATTGAACACTGTTATGTGGGGAGCACTAATTGCAATTTTGTACATGTTTACTCGCTCTTCTCATTCAAATTGTACTCTCTGGATCTCAAATTGTAAAAACCCATATTGCATTAATGCATCAGATTTCTGATACATTATTCAAGAAAATATTGCATCCATGCAGTCCTTTGCAATTATGATTTTGCACATGCTAATATTTCAATGATGACTTAAGTTGAATTTCTGTGATTTATGCCTTTGAGTTCAGATGGCGGTTATAAACAAGATGCTTTCTGATGGTTTCAAAAGTGCTACTTTAATCATAGTGCAGAACATTTTTTCTGAATTAGTCATAATTGAAAGAGGCAGGTCAGACCTGAAATAAAACCAGAAGAAGAGAGATTGTGCATCTCTACAGATGATCATTATGCAGAAATGCTGGCCCTTTGTCAACCTCAGTTTCGAGGCTGTAGGGCGGCTCAGTGCAGACAATTTTTCTGTATCTTAAAGGGTTAACTGTGACTCATTTACCTTTTAAAATAATGTTCTGCTCGGAAGCATTGAGGCCCTCATCCACCAAATTACGTCAACTCCCTCCCCCCCCCGTTCCCTGATGTGAAATTATGATGCGTCTGTCAGCGCTCGTGTAAAGCATCTTCATGTTAATCGCCTAATCCGTTTATCTCAAGTCTGGACCGATTCAGTGCAGAAATCCCTCCAAACAAAACAGTTTTTTTTTCTTTAGGAAAGATGAACATGGCAGTGTCCTCCACCAGCTTAAGGGAGAGAGGGGAAATGTTACTCAGCAGGGCGACAGCTGATCAGGAGAAAGAACCCTGGGGTGAAGAGGGCAAGACTTCATCTTCAAGACTGGGCAGGATCTCATCCCCTGGTGTCTGGAGGGGCTTTGGAGGGGGTTCAGTAGGTCCAGCAGACCAGAAGGGCAGGGGCACGCCCCTTGACCAGCAGTCCCCAACAGTCTCCAGTCCTCTCCTGTCGGCGACTATTATGGTTATGCCACAGTCTAAAACCTCATATTTGGAGGATTATTAAGTGGCTGCAGAAGTCCGGCTCGTCTCTGGAGAGTAGTTGCTCTCTTCAGTGTTGAACCTGTAGAAGCTGTGTTGGTAAACTGAGGACTGCGAGCTGCATCAGCAGACACGGACTCAGACTTCCCATACAGGAGAGCGAGCCTGCTCCTCTGTGTTCTTATCTGATCTGCTTCGGCGCCACTGCCAGATAAACAACTGCAAGAAAAATAAAAGCACAATTCCCATAAACCCACCTAAGATTGGCTGATAAATTTTAAGTTGGCCGCATGCGTGTCTCCTTGGCTCAGAGTTTGCAGCTCAATAGCTCGGTCAGGGTGACCTCAAGTAAAAATAAATATTTTCAAGCTTCGACAGGCTGCTTGGAGAACCGGCGAGCTTTTATTCCACCCCTACCGGGTTCTGGTCACGTATTTAAAATGCCCAATATTTGCTTGAATAATGCCTGAGTATGCTAATGTGAAAGCTCTCCCATGTTTCGTGGGGTTTTTATGTTACCAAAAATATCTTGGGTGTATTAGCGAGGCCCAGAGAGTGATCAGCGCTGACTGCTCTGCTGCTCATATTTTGGGTTCATTATAAAATAATCACGGCAGTTGAAAGGTGGCTCAGAGGGAGCAACATTCAGCAACAGGGAACATTCACTCTCTTCTACATGAAGACAAGTAGCAAGTGACCTATGTGTGGGATTGGGTGGATGTATTATTTATAGTTTGTAACCAACTTTATTTCAAATTATGAATCAGACTTTTCTTAAAGACATAAGAATGTCTCTGATTTTTTTTTTTTTTTCAGTTTTCTGTGAGTGGCTATTATTTATGCTAGGAGCAGAGGTAATGTGACACTATAATGCAAGGTTTAAGAATTAAAATAAATAAATAAATTTAAAAGTTTAAACTGGCTTTAATAGTAATATTAGCAGGTAGCACAGTCACTCAATTACAACGTCCACACCAAAGTGTGTTCTCAGCACACAGTGGTGTGGTGTTCAAAACGGTGCATTCACTAATTAGAATCAGATAGGATTTTTAGGTTTCCATCTGATCCGGGGTCGATCAAGCAGAAAATGTGTCTGTTTCGATTCACTGCCCAACTTCTCGGTGCATCTCTACTATTACTGCATAGAGAATCGCAAACACACCAAACTAAATACGTTTTTTTTTTTCTTTTCCTTTTTGCTCTAATGGAGTTTTGTAGCATGATTCCAGACCAGGATATGCATTAACTATTGCCAACTATGTATTTGTTCAAGCACTCATATGAATAAGCATGTTTGTGTGTGTGTGTGTGTGTGTGTGCGTGTGAGTGTGTGGCCTTTCACATGTGACACACAACACATCCTACCCCGGTGTTTGACTTTGGTAAGCAGCTTATCTGTCTTGTGTGTTAGTCTGTCTCTGGCTCTAACCTTTCGCTTCTTGTGCAGACAAAGGACCGTTTTTGCCGGCCCTTGATAAGGCAGGAAACAAAAGTAGCTCTCAAAGCCGCCTCGTCTGTAATGGCGTCCTGTATTAACGTGTTGCCAGAGCGACATGCTTTTCTCCTGCGGTGATCTGGCTGTAAATGTAGAAGGTTAAGCACAGAGACGTAGGAGAAAAATGCAAAGTAAACAGTTGGTTGTAATGGTACAGTGCTGAATAAGTGCTCAAGTGTGTTATGTGCTTTGCTGTTATGTTGGCACCCTTATAAACATGTGGTGAGAAAAAACAAGTCCGATTTGGAAGAACTTGAACTCTAAACATGTCCTCGTTTGATCAAACCTCCTTTTGAACGTTGGTATTCATGATGTTCAGATATTTGGTGTTATTCTTTTCAAACGCCAACCCGCTGATGAATTCTCGAATCTTTCACATGTTGAATTGCCGACACTATAATCACACTAATGTTAACCATTCAATCACGAAATTCTTACACAGTTTTTTTTCCCTCTCTCTTCTTGTTTACTTCTAGACAAAAAGATGCTCAGCAATACTTCTCCGAGACCTACCGATCGCTGAGGTTTTACCGGCTCTCCGTCCTCTGACTGCGACACTTTGAAACGCTGTTATCAGCCCATCAGTCATCCGGATCGTTTACTAACTGCGACACGATGGCCTCTGCACTGTGGAGGTGTCCAGTGCTGCGCTGCCTCCTGCTCCTTTTTCTGTGCTTTCACTGCACACAAGGTACGTTCTCAGAAGGTGGAATTAATGCCATTTCAGGCAACCTTTGGAAAAGCATCTTAGTATTCAACACATTATGAACGTGTGGAATGTATTAGTGAAAATTGTTGTAAGCCGTTTTTGAGAAGTGAAGAGCAGGCAGATAGGTTGCCAAGGTCTTCTTTGAGTTTAACCTTGAAGTTTTAAAATGTTATTCTAGACCAGGCACAAAGTGGGATGAAAATCACATGGTCTGATAACCTTGAATAAAAATGCCATACTTTCACAGTAATTACCCCAAGACCATAAAGCTGGAATATGTAATGCTGTGTAATTGCTTTTATTTAAAACAGAAAAGCAACAAAACTGTTTTTTTTTTTATTGAATACTATAGCATATTAATTATTACAGTTTAGTACCATCTAGTCATTGTTTGATTTTGATAAATATTCTCAGGCAGAAATTTAGCTTTAAAGAAAACACAAAACAAGCTAGTTTACAACAACCTATTTTGCAGAGTATTATATGATTTTGTTATTCTGCTCTTAATACCAGTGGTGGTTTCTGCAACCGCCCATGTAACCCAATCAATGTTTTAGAAACAGTTATGGTATTTATAACTTAAGCAGGTGAAAGTGGTTATTGTATATATTTATTTTTTTTTATGTTAATACATATATAGCTATGGCATTTTAAGGTTAGCATATCTGCCTGGAGCAGAATGTATGTCTCGAAATCTCTGACTAATTTATTTACTGTCCAATAAACAACAATAACTTTTGAAACAGTTGTTAAAGTCACCTTTATAGTTTTTTTTTTTTAATTAAATACCACAACATATGGTGCTGACATTTTAGGTCCATATCACATTAATAAATAGTGTTGCTCCTTTAGTTCCCAAAACATGGCTTTCTGTTTTTCCGACACTGGTTAATTTCCAAGTGGTCACATTTGTTTTTATTGTAATCAGGGGAAAACTGCTGAAGCCTTCTTTCAGCCACCTGACCAGCTGTGGGCAGCAATAATAGGGGGAGAGGTAACACTGCCAGAAAAAAATCCCACTTTGACAATTTTTGAAAATGATCTGAAACCACAGGATTGGCACGATGGAAGATTTGTTCAGTTTTAAACTTTGGTATAGCTTCGTAACAGAACTGCCTAGATATTTTCTGGCTTCTTATAAATTAAAAAGAAAAAAAAGTATTTTCTGTAGCAGAGGCACTTGAAACTACCGTCATCGTTCTCTGCCCGTAAAGTCTGAAAAATGACACCCTTTCTGCTCCACAAGATTCATTATAGATTATGAGAGTGTACTTTGATGAACCAGATTCTCAAAGAACTTATGCATTTTTCATTCTCACCTTGATAAAATTGATCTGAGGCACCCTGCGAACATGGAACCCTCAAAAGTCGTACACAAGAGCAAGGGACTTGTTATAAACCCCAAATGAATCCTTAAAACTGCTTTTTTTCCCCTCTTTTCTGCTTTTTATTTCAGCTTCTTCTCCCTTCCTTTGCTTTTGATTAACACATTTGGCTGTATTTACAAGTGTTGTGACAAAACACACCCATCATTCATACGCCCGTCACCACGGCTGATGGTTGGTGTGTCTGAATTAATGATGATCGTTTCCGTCTTTCCCTTTTCAGACCCTTTTGTACGGTGAGACAAAGTAACCTGAAATCACATAGTTGCGTGCCAAGCATTTATTACAGATAGATGTTGAAGAAGTTTTTTGTTAGGGGACTCGTTTTCAATTTGGGATTTGCATTATTTCTCCCTCTTGCTGTTCTGTGATAGATTTCTTTTCCAGTTCCATTTTAGATCTGGCTCTGGTAGACAATTTGTTAACGATGGCAGCCTGCTACAGAGGACCTTATTCCAGCTGTCTCTCTAGTAGTAATGCAGCTTTTTTGTTTTGTTAGATTAGATAAAATAGGAGAAGGGCTTGCTGAGGTTCTTGAAGAATAGACCCCTGATTTGGCCTGGCTTGGAAACCGAGTTGAATAGTCTTGTTGAATTTCTTTAAGAGGAACGCTGCTTTGGTATGCAGAAAGGGCAGGTTTTGGGTTTCAAGTTGATGTGAAGGCTCTCAGGCCCAAGAATGCATATTTGCCAATCCGTCAATAAAGGAGTGTGTGTGTGCGTGTGTGTGTGTATGAATGAATGAGTGTGTGAGTCCATCTGAAAACAATATCCAATTCTATCCACATGCCACTCACCTTCAGCCCGTCCAGCCCTGAGGGCCTGCATCCTGCCGCTTATGATCTATGTTTCCATCAGCGTCCCTGCAATGCAAACTCCACCTGATAATTACCTCCTGTCCCTCACCAGGAGAGGGTATAATCAGGTTATGATTTTCACCCCAAACACTCCAGCCGTACTTTGAAATACTCACTGACATACCTGGGGGGGAAAAAAAAAAAAAAAAAAAAAAGAGTTTTCTCTCTACGTTTACTTTCTTTTCTGGTGGTGAGAAGGAACAGCAGTTTATCATCAGTTTTGATAAACTACGAATGAAATGCAAAAAAAAACAAAATTAAACTAAGTAGTTGAGATTTATGACTGGAGACTAAAATGTCTTTATGCTTTTTGAAATCAATTAATTTGTTTACTTCAAGAAAACAAATTAATTGATTTCAAAAATCATAAAGTTGTTTTTTTTTTCTTCTCTCTTGAATTTCAGAAACGCGAGAAAAAAAGGGGGACAAAAGGAAGTTTGGACAGTCTGGTAGATCACTGGTAACTTGTTGACGGCTTATAACAGATTTTTGTTACCAGCCAACTTTTTTTTTTTTTCATTTTTTTCTTTCTCCAGTTTTTACTCAGTCTTCCTTTTGAGCCAAAATAGATGCATGTTTTTTTTTGTTTTTTTTTAGGTCTGCCTACAGACAGACTCTTTGGTTGTGCAGAGTGAGTGGGCTTCAGAATTCATCCTGTACCCGTATAGCTCCACTGTGGAATATGGCTTTTTAAAAATATTTATACTATTTTGGAAAGACATCCATGTTAAGTAGAGGTGCACACATAAGTCATGTTTTGCACAGAAAGTAGCTGTGGTCTAGGCAGAAAATAAACCCATCAAAAGAACTGGTGCAGCAAAATAAACCATCTTTTTTTAAGATGATGCTCTTAAGTTAGAAGTCTATGTACGACAAGGCAAAAGTATCTAACAATAAAAAGGCCATCCGGTTTGAGCAGGGCAGTGTAACAAAATAGAAAAAAATATGTCTTGTTTTAATTAGGATTACTTTACTTACATTTAAAAAAAAAAAAAAAATTCCATTACTAGTTAAAGCAGACTTTTATTTAGTGTTTGGTGGTGACTGGTGGTGTGTTTATTTGACGGTATGCCAATCTACGAATTAGTAGATTGGCATACCAGATTCCTGATATGAGAGATGTAGAATAAAAACAAATATGGCTTGCCATAAGCATGCTGTTATATGAATATTGCTGTATTGGCTCAATAATGCCTCAGCAGTGTTATTGTAAACCTGAAACAAACTTTAAAAGTGAGTCCTTCAACTTCTGAAAGTCATTGTCGCCAAGTGTTCCTGCATTAGTTTGGCGCGGAGTTCTTTGGTCTGTAGTTTAAAATTCAAATTTTTTGTCGTGGCAGTTAATGTTGAAGAAAAAGTGTTTGTCCCTTACAAATTTCTACTGGTTTTGCTTCTCTGTCACACATGGAGTATCCAGTTATTGTTTTTGTTTTTTTTTTACCTTAAACTCAAGCCTTCTTCAGTTGTACAGCAGGACAATGATCCAAAGAACTAAGAAGTCCACCTTTGAATGGTTTAAAAAAAATATTTTAGAGATGGCACAATCAGATGGTAAGTTTAGGCAGAAGTTACTTTTTCTTACTATAGGCTGTACACGTACCCTAAAACCTCTAGTATTATTTTTTTTTTAATACTGTTTTTAGAAAACCTGATGTTTTTTTTTAATTTTTATTATTGCATTAAGGTCTGGTGAAACATTATCAGTGCCCGTCACTTCCACACAAGCCGACTCCATGATTTATGCCCTGTTGTGGCTAACGATGCTTTTGACAAATCCTGCTGACTTTTGTCTTCAAACATTTTATTTTCCTCCTGTCACTCCACATGACTTCTTTGCAAAATAAATCAGCCTTGTGAGAATATTCATCTGTAAATCTTTAGTAATGAAGTTTATGATCGGGATGAAAGAATGCTTTTCGTCTTCTGTTTTTATTTGTTTTGAGGCTGTGTTTGTGCAGCTGTTGCTTGTATCTTGCTGCTCAATCTAGACGTTCCAGTAGGTCTTCAGCAGTCAAACAAGGATTTGAATTTCATTGTCTGGCATATTTTTTCTTTTCTTTTTTTTTTTTTAACATCTCAACTCCACACCTCCACTGCTCCTGTTAACCACCGTCCCTTAATTAGATCTCAGAGCAAGGAAATGGCTACCTGAGCACGACTTCACTATCATCTACTGCTTTATGGGCATCAATTATTTTAATTATCAGAGTGCTGGGCAGCTGCTTAGAGGAGCCTATGGGTGCTGATTGCTGGGACAAGGTTTGAGGAGGACAGAAATAAACCTCAGAATTTTTCCTCACCTGGGGTTTAATAATTATGAGTGGGAACATGCATTTGCACTAACGAGCTTATTAAGTTTTGAGAAATTGTTAAATTAACTGAAAGCTGACCTTTTTAATGAAAACACAAATACACAAATGATTCTTGAAAAATAACTTTACTTTTTTTTTCCCAACAGATTTTTTTCTAGTTTGGGATATTTCTCATCAATTTGCAGTATATTTCAAATTAGGTTTTGCATACGTCTTTGTTATTTATTCTCGGCACATCAAATCTAATACTCGAACTGCTACTTCTTCATATATTTATACTAACAGTGTGTCGTATGAATATTTTACACATTAGGATACTCAGAACTCGGGATCTGCAGCTCTTTTAGCATTGCAGATCTTCACAACAAGCTTCAACTCATTGTTTGGATGCACAGTCAATGGTTCCGTAATATTGTTTTCTCTGCAGCAAGCAGGGAGCCAACAAGCAGAGCAGTAGAGATGCATGTACCTTATACTTCAGTACAGTTAGTGGCTGTGTTGCACACGTACTGGGGAACTGAGCAGCAAAACAAGCCAGTATAGCCCCACAGAAATCTACACAGAACCTAAAAAAAACAAAACTTAGTGGATTTATACGCTTCAGGTGAGAAGGGAAGGAAACATGAACTTTAAAATAGTAAAAAACAAATTAGGATCTTATGTGGGTGGGATGGAAATCATAATCCTGTCCTTTTATGGAAGATTAAGAAGAGAAAACTACTGTGTGGGAGGTAATTACTCCAGATAAATAGATGAAATTGCAATGACTGATGGAATTATTTGTGACTGATTTCATTAAAAAGCTATTTAAATGCAATTTTAATTAAACCTTGTTGTTTCTGATCTCTTCATATGCAACCACATTTGGCTACATGCGACCACAAATTTCAATGCATTTCTATTGGACCTATAGGCTCACACAAAGTACTGCATAATTTTGAGTGAATACACAATTTCTTAAGATCTTTTATCATAAAAAATCTCAAAAGGACAACTATATGTTTGTATCCATGCCCCATTACATCAATACCCCTAGAAAAATCCAGTCCAACGTCTTGCCTTCAGAAGTCACATATTTAGCAAATAGTCTGTGTGAACTATAATCAGAGAAACAACCAAGAGGCTATTGGTATCTCTGAAGGGACTGGACACCAACCAGCTAGAAGACACATGAACAGGAAGGTGCACTGGTCAGATGAGACCATAACTGAAGAGAAACAGCTGCTTTTCACTCTGAACACACCATCCCCATGGTAAAACATGGCAGTGGCAGCATTATGTTGTGGGATGCTTTGCATCATTCACAGGAAAACTGCTCAAATTTAATCAGCTTGCTCGATGCATATGCAAGAGTAGAATGAAGAGGCTTAGACCAAAGCATAATTGTATGTTGAAACGGCGCAGTCAAAGTTCAGCACTAAATCTAATTGATAATCTGACTGAATTATTCAAATCCTAATAAAATACATTAAAGTTTGGAATAGAAACTTAACAAAAGAGTAGGAATACTTTTTGCAAGGCATCATATGCCTTGTTCCTTTGCCTGCCTGATTTGTAGTCCTTTCCCCTCACTTCCTCGTAGCATTTTATAACCAGTCTATAAAACGATGCTTCTACCCAGAGGGAAGTAGGTCATGCAGGTATTGGAAACTGTTGTATATCTCTCAGACCGCTACGGTGCTCCTGTCTAAAGATATTAAAGATGACGACCTGATTCAAAGGGAGCAGCCACAAAGGGGGAGCAAGTGTAGAGCGGTTTATCTGCAGCGGCTGAACACGAGCTGCTATCTGAGTCATTAAAGGAAAGAAAGACGAGTTTGGGAGGGGCTGTGTCATAAAATGTCAACACTTGTCTGTGTTTTATTACAAAATGGTCTAAATTGAGCTTCTTTCACAAAGCTACACAAAGGTCTGCTGCAAAAAATTAAGTGGCTTGTGTTTGATAGGTGTTGTACATCTATAGAAATGAGGATTAAAGTTAAGGAGCGTTTGCCAAGGTCTTGAGAAGTTGTTCCAGCACAAATAAAGTGTAGGGAAAAGACTTTCAGCTGTATTTTTTATTTTTTTTTTTGAATAATAAACTATGTAGAAAAAAAAAAAACATGCACAAAAAAAAAATGAGGCACTTTATTTCCGAGGAGCTGTTTCGCAACATCAATCCTGCCACTTGTGAGCCCCTGCCGCTCTGGAAAACACACTGTACGCCTCTCGCTGAGGAGTTTTTTGTTGATAGCGAGAGACCCCTCTGCTGAACACACCAGTATGCTTGTGTTTCTCCCCCAAAAGGTCGCGAAGGTTAACGCCACGTCTCGGCACAACATTTGTGTCAAGCGGTGCCATACATTGTGCTGACGGAGGGCCCTCCCTCGTGCCACCCTGGTATTTCCAGTCTTGGGCTTGACGGAGCTGAGGGGGGAGGCCATTGTGCTCCAACTTCTCTCTGGCCCCGGGCCATACACAACCAGTCTGTCATCCATTGATATGCTTGGCTTGCCGTTTTATGATTCATATTGAATGCTGCGGGTCCATGGTAGGGCGATCATGAATTATCTGCTAAACCGTGGGAGATTCACAGATGACTGGTCAATCTGTGTGGTGAGAACAAGCGTAGAGGAAGGGAAAAAATGTGATATATCAGTGCTTCATTGAAATTCTGCCCAACTGGAAGTAGTTCAAGAAGTAAGGGCAGGGGTTCATCATCTGGACTGGATGGACTTTCCTGCTGCTTGGAAAGACACGTGGAGATGGAGAAATGGTCTCATTATTTGTTTTTCTAAAAAAAAATTTCATCTAATAACTGATAGAGTTTAGTGTCATGCACAAGATTTCATAACACTCACACCACAAACTTAAATGCATTTACATATTTAGTAGCGTTTTAATGTGATACAGCAGCAAAAAAGTAGAGCATAAGGAAAAATACATTTTTGTCATGTTACATTGATAAACTTCGTTGTATTTTATTAGGTTTATGTGTGATAAACCAGGAGATAGGTAGTGCATAATTACCCAGTGGAAGGAAAAAAAAAAAAGAACCTGAATTTCTACTTTTTTACATTTTGAATCTGTTAAGCGTGGTCTGTATTTGGAATCATCCCCTTTTTCTTTATTACCCTACATAAAACCCAAATAAGAAAATGGAATTATATGAGTAACCTAACCTGAGTATAAAGACAGCTGCACTCTGAAATACTGTAAGGTTTGTAAGAGGACATTTGTGAACAAACGGTATGATGAAGACCAAAGAACGCTGCAGAGATGCCATTGAACATGAACAGACTAGAGCAATCAATCAAGAAGAGCAGTAATCAGAAAAGCAAGCAAGACACTCATTGCATCTCTATAGGAGCTGCAGAAATACACATCTCGCATGACACAATCTAAGAAAAGGAAAATTTGTCATGATTTGTGGGTGTTTGGGTTTTTGACTTATGGTTTTTATTATAGGTTATTTATGTTCAATAGTTTTTGCAATATTTGCTTTTCCTGGGAGGTCTGTTTCCAGTTTTCTCCAGTGTTTTCTTCTCTGGATAGTTTTCCTAGGTTATTCCCGTTGGTGTGTCAGATTATTCCCTTTCTGTTTTATTTGGGTTAGTCCTATCACATTCTGTTCAGTTACTTATATTTCTTGCCAGTCAGGTTCAGTCAGACCAAATGCCTAGTTTCATAGTTTATCCTGAAGCCTGGATTGTTTTTTCCCTTTTTCCTTTTACATTACCAAAACACATGGTGTCATAGTGTTTTGGTTTTCTTTTTATTTATCATCCTCATTAGTTTCATTAGTGCTATTTAGGTTTGCTGTCACTGTCTAGAAGGTGTTGCTATGTTTCCTTATGTTTAGTTTCTTAGTGTTACACGTCTTGTGTATTTGTATTCATTATCTTAGATTCCTGTCGGGCTGTTTTATCCTTTTGGTTCCAATTCCCATTTTGTCTCATTTCAGTTTCCATGTCCCTGTAATTAAGCCCATTGAACTCACCTGTGTTGCCCCATCTTATGTCATTCTACTGTTTCTCTCGCTATTCAAGTTCCTGGATTTTCTTTGTTCATCGCTGGATTCTCTGTTCTGTTTGACTCTTTTCAGCTTAGTTCAGTTCAGTCTTTTTAGCTAAACTCTTTTTAGTTTTAATTATTTTTTTTGTGCTATGCCACACTTCAAGAGTCGTTTGTGCATTGGCTTTCCAACAAACTTTCCCTCATTCTTTGCATGTGGGAATGAGATCTACATGCAGACAAGATCTACCACACCAGACAAGACCCAAGGTGTAGGTTGTGCAAGGAGGCCTCTGAGACAGTCCAGCACATAACAGCAG
>NW_015113352.1:79793-82099 GCF_001443285.1 Poecilia latipinna
TATATATATATATATATATATATGTATACTTTTATTAAAACAAAAAAACAGCCACAAATGTATCTGGAATGATGAACAAACACCGATCGTCATCTCCAAAACACCAGCTTCAGCATGAAATGTTGTGGTGACAGCTTTATGCTGTGGCATTTCTTTTTTCGGCAGGGACAGAAAAGCTCTATCTGTTGATGGGAAGATGGGGGGAGCTAATTACTCATTAATTCTGGAAGAAAACCTTACAGGAAAGGTGAGGTTCACCTTGCAACAAGACCCTAAAACATACAGCCAGAGCTACTATGTAATGGTGCAGTGAAAAGCTTATTTATGCGCTAAAAAGGCTTAGTCAAAGACCTAAGTCCAGTCGAAAGTATGCAGCTAAACTCTAGTCTGACTGGGCTTGATCTTTGTTTGCAAAGAACAACGGACACAAATTTCAGTCTTTTCTTGTACATGCAAAACTGGAGGAATCAGACCCCTAAAGACTTGTAGGTGGTTCTACAAAGTAAAAACGTGATGACTAAATACAAATTCATGCCACAGTTTCAGATTTTTATTAGGAAGGATTTTTTTTTATTTTTATGAAAGTATGTTACTACTTTGTTCCTCTTTAGAATTATGGACTACTCTCTCTTGTTTTTGTGGTTGTAATCTGGTAGAATGTGAAAACATTTAATGCTTTTATAAGGCACTGTATTTTGTCTGTATTCCTGCCTTGATGCAGCGGCGTTGCAGGCTTCTGCAAACCTCACCAGATATATTTCTGCATGACATCGCCCTTTATTATTTTAATAATATCCTGGAAAGTTTGGAACCATAGGAGAACATGAAATTGAAATGAGCCAGACCCACGCGAATGTCCAGGATCAGGGTTTCACTCTGAGGAAATGAAATACAATATCAGCCTCAATGGGTTCATCCTAGATTTATTGCAACGGCCATTTCCTGAGTGCGTTTTTTGGTCTAAGCGAAAGCAAAGAGAGATGTTTCCATCCAGCACTTGAGTGTTGGTGTGTAACTCTTTCCCCAAACCTGAGGAGAGGCTTAGCCGTTATTGTGTATTTAAGACAGGATTGTAGAAGTCAGTTATACGGCGAGCTGATGAACAGGCGCTTAATTTAATGGGCTCAGAGACGCACAGGTTGTCTGGCAGTTTCATTCTATTTGCAAAGCGTGCCCTAAATCTTCATTTGCCAGCAGTATCTGTGAGCAACTCCACTCACGCCTCTTATGGCAACAAGTTGTATAAACACTGGACCACATGCCCACCTCGCGCTTTCCTTTCTTAAATGCTGTCTAAGAATTTCTTTTTTTTTTTTTCTTCCCTTCCTTTCTCCAGGCTGCCTCATTCAAGTAATGGATGAGTCCGGCTCAAAGCCGTGAAGTAGCTTGCCTCGGATTTGAAACTTTGCTCGCTGCAAGGCGTTGTTTTGAACAGGGCTCAGCTGTCCTAACAAAGTATAGCATTTAATCTTGAAGGGAAACAGTAGGGGTTCAATAACAATATAAAAAGATGCAGGAATCTTCTCGCCTTTCATGGTGTCTTGGGATGTGTTTTCCAACAGCAGAAATCACCTTTGGAAACGGAGACAAAAGCGTTCACGGAGCCAACAAGAACCTCTCTCGGTTTTATTGCGATTTTTTTTTTAATGTTCACAGAAATTTTAAATAGCTTAAAGGCACGTCATAACTAATCTAAAGCACAGCAGCTAAACAAACAGGCAACAACAAAAGTGTATACCATAAAGCACTTTTGAGTAAAAGCAATCAAAGCCAGTTGGTGCTCTGAATACCTTCAGCAGGATCTCTTTAAGCACTACCTCTTCAGCTGCTTTGTTTTTAATCCTGACAGAGTTGGAACAGTAATTTGTCAAGACGAGTAGACGCGTAAAGTGTGTCTGCCGTTTGGACAAAAAAGCGGCTCGTCGTGAGGAAGGGGAATAAAAGGAGACTACAGTTCTATTTACTCTGTGTGAAAATTGTTCCAAAATGATGCATTTGTCTCTACCTGTCGTCGCCGCTCTGAATCAAAAATGTCATAACTGCTCACATCTCACATTTTCTACTGATGGTTGTGTTTTGCACCGCAAGCGATAGAGTTAAAACGGATGTTGACAGTAGAAAAATATGACAATCAATAAAAAGCATTGTGGATTTGACAACTTTGGCTTTTTGTGACATGTTTCTTTGTTCGCAGAGGCTGAGGCAGAGGGACTAGTAAGCTTAAAAAAAAAAAAAAAAAAAAAAAAAAGGGGGAAAAAACGGCCCCCCCACCCACCCTTGTTTTTTTTTTCCCTTTTCTCTTTTTT
>NW_015113352.1:85221-96463 GCF_001443285.1 Poecilia latipinna
ATTTTTTGTTTTTTTTGACATTTTTTTTTTTTCCCGGGGGGGGGGGGGGGGGGAAAAAAAAATTAAAAAAAAAAAAAAAAAAAAAAAAAAAGGAGGACAAAACTGGCTCCACAGCCAGCTCTGGTTTCTTTTTGCCTTTTGCTCTTGTATGGCAGACAGTCGTATATGATGTGAGTCAGTGTAATGATGTGTGTTAGGTCTGCTGGCTAGCTCTCAGTACAACCCATGAATGTGCCTCTGTTGCAGTCACTGTTTTACTAATCTCCTCAGCGCTGAGTCTGTGCCATAGAGCATGACCACACAGTTTTTTTTTGTTTTTTTTGTCTAGGAATTAAATGTCACCTGAGGGCAGGTCACCTGCAAACAAAAGGCCACCAGCCGATTTGCAGGTATAAACAGTCCCAGATAAGGAGGCCTTCTCTTGCTGTGCAGGAAATTGAATAACTACAGAGGCAGAGAAAAAGTCGGCGAAACAGCCACGCACAAAGAACGTTTTTGTCTGCCTTACACTATCAGTATTGACCTCTTGCAGCATATATCCTCATTGAGTGTGCACGGCACAATGGTCTCATCGAAGATGAGGAGCAGGAAGCTGTCTGTCATCTAGATCTCCCCATCTGGGCATCTGTTATCAGCACTGCTGTTTTCTGCTCGCATTGACCGGAATGCTGGTGGAAGGGAATGGGGCAAGGTCATCGCGCTCAAGTCAATCAAAGTGGTCAGCGTTGCAGAGATAGCAGGGGGTTATTTCCAAGGAATGTGTGTTTTTTTTTTTTTCCATCGACTTTCTGAAGTTCTCTAAGACTCCCAACAGCGTTGCGCATGGGTCCACAAAGTCAGGTAGTGTACAGTGCATTGGAAAGGATTTCTATACCCCTTTAACTTTTCATGGCATTACTACTTTAAAGTCTTTTAATACGGTTTAGTGTGATACACCGAGACAAAATAAAACATAATTGTGAAGTTTTTTTTTTTTTTTTTGATGAGTCAAAATCTGAAGTGTGGTGAACATTTTAATTCAGCCCCCTATACTCTGCTACCTCTAAGTTAAGTCCAACCAATTCTCTTCAAAAGTCACCTAGCTACCTTACTATAAACTAGACAGGCTTTCTATTCTTACAATTTCAGACAATTCTAAAGATAATATGGATAGAGAATTATATTCCATAGAGATTGCTGACACTACTGCCGATACGTAGGAAGGCAAGGTCACAGGCCCTGATGGTCTTCCCATTGAGATCTATAAATGTAAAAATAAATTAGCTGAACTGCTTAATTAACCCAGAACAAAATGGCTTTGTGAAAAACAATCAGGAATTCCATCACGTTATCAGGGTGTCGAACTTGATACGTGTTATGTAAGTTTAATAAGTTGCATTTGTTATTTAGAAATTGTCGAACATGAGGGGGATGTAGGTTATCATAATTTTTTATGTTAATTTCTTCCAGTCAGTCCTGTGTATTTCGAAACTGTGGGTGCTCGCTTTCATTGAGATTGTGCAAGTACCAGCTTAAATGTCCTAAAAGAGGACAGAGTGCAAGCACACACTGATGTGACCAACACATTTTTTAAATTAGGTTGCTGCAGAGTCGGCATTCTGGAAAAGAGACTCCTGCAGGATGAGCAGAGTTAGTAGGAAACTCAGGATGCCTCTTGAAGAGATTGCTGATAAAAAAAATCAGCCCATTAATCTAAGTCAGCACAGACTCAGCCTTAATTACATTAAAAGTTGCGTTTTAATGCAAAAGGAAACATGCATTCGATGAAAAACATATGGCATAATAACAAAGGCATAATTTTTTTTTTTTTTTTTGCATGTGCAGCCAAAAAAAGAGTCTTATGTTTGAATAAAAACAAATTAAGTACAAAAAACTCAACAAAAAAAAGGGAAGCCTGCATAAAATGCCTTTCAATCTCAAGTGAATTAGTTTGTAATCTCAAGAAACAAGCCAGTCCAGTAGGAGTGATAGTGTGACAGTTTCAGAAACCACGATGAAACTGAAATGACCATTTATTCTCAGCTAAAGCCTGATTTCTAGTCATCATTGTGGTCTCAGCCTCATTATTCATGTAATCCGTGTTCCAGTTGCAGCTTCTCCTTACACCCTGTCTCGGCTCCATACATGCAGGACCGGGCGAACGGAGGCGGGGGTTGGTTAAGGGGAACTCTGCCCCGGCAAACAAGAACAGACACAAGAGCATGTGATGGAGACTAACTCACCCCCACCAACACCACTTCTCCTTTCTTTCTGCTTCATCCTCTTCTTTTCTTTCTCTCTATCCTCTGGGAAGGCACCTGACTTACCCACAGACATTTCTAGCGTGGAAAATCCAGCGGGGGTTTAAGTGCAAGGGTAAAATGTGGGCTTCAAGGGGGCTTAGGCATCACTCAGGGCAGATCAAACCCACAAAACTATAACCCTGCTGCACTCAGGAGGGTTAGTCGAACTTACCTCTTTCTGTGCGTTTCATCAACTTCCCTGAAGAGATGCAACAATATGTTGGATATTGAACAAGCAATGAACTAATTCTGTCAAAGCGCCGCTCTCCCAGGAGGGCATTGGAGGTTTTTCATGTTCGAAGCTGAACATTACCTTCTTCTAAATGTTTATCCTTCGTAATAGATGTTTGTATCAGCGCGGAAGGGATGCTTTCTCAGTAAATTATGAGAGATTATATTTTACTTTAATCAGACTAATGTACTGGGGAAACGGGCCAAACATTATAGTTTACTACATCTTCACCAGAATTATTCCTGTCATGGCCCTCATGAATTTAGAGGCTTACATGTATTAGTAATGTAATGAAGCTTCGTCTGTCTTCTGATGTTCACCCAGAGGGTCAGAGATAGGGAGGATAAATCTTAATTATTGTGACCAAATTAAGTCATTACAGCCTGCAAGTTCTGCAAGAAATTCTTATCTGCAAGGGCCCGCATATGAGCTTGGATGTTCTGGAGAGGCTAAGCAACCCGCCGTGTTCTCTGTGCATCGTTTGTGGCAAAGCGTACACATGGAGCCTCTACGGCTCAGGAAAGTCGAGTAACGAGCTCATAATTGGAGGGTTGTAGGTTCAATTCTGGCATCCTCAAGTCACATGTTGATGTGCTTCTGGGGCAAGGCACCTAACCACAAGCTGTCTGTTTATGGGTGGATGCGGGATGAAATTGATTCGATACATTGTTCAACTCTACGTGTTTAATTTATTTGCACATTTACGATGCAGAACATAACCAACGTCTGTCAAATAATTTGGCATCATTCAAATGCAGTATCTTATATTCATCTGGGGTATATTTTGCAAATTTATATCATTACTGATATAAATTTGTTATAAAAGTATTAATGATTGCACTTTAAAAATCAGGTAACTATGTTATTAAAGGTAAAGTTTAAACAGTAATGATTTATTGGTTAATGTCAAGTTGTCATAACAAAGACATTTTGAATAATGTCAACTTTGTATTAAAAGTGTCATAATTTACCGAATGATGCTTTATGACAACAGTCATAAATATTTATGAAGGCTTATTCATTTTCATGACAGGTGTTATGTCATGTTTATGATGGTGTCATGACAGTCTTATTCAACCCCCTTCAAATAAAGTGTTACCAAAATCTTTTTATTTTATCAACATGTTTCTGCTAGGCTAGTAGTAATATTAATGTTTTGGGGTGGTCAAGTCAAAGCCTGCACTTAAATCTAACAGTAGTCAAAGTGTGTTTGATTTTGGCAATCTAAAATTAAAGATTAGAATAATGGCAAAGAAGTGACCTTCCAACTTCAAAATACTGTTGATAACACAGAAAAATCTGCTAAGCCACTTTTATATTGCCCAGTTCTGTGGGAATAGTAAGAGTGGCATACTAACCTTTTAGATGGACACCATGGTCTGGAAACAAATTGAGTGACTTGTCTAAATGAGCAGCAAAGACTACTAATGTGCTACTCCCATAGTGCGTTACAGAAAACTCAAACGAATCAGCTCTATTCCAATCCCTGCTCTTTTGGTACATGGTTTCTTTTCTCTTCACCTCACCGCATCATGAACCTTTAACAACCCTTTAGATTATGCTCGGTCACTATCTACTACGTTTTATTATGTTTTAAACAAAACCAGTGAACTCACTATTCAACAACTGTCAGAATCTAAATTTATGTCCAAACCTACTTACTATTTTGTACTGAGCATCATTGTGGTGGTATATAGACCTTCACAGGCAGTCCTAATATGTCTGGTTTTATCTTTCAGAAACAATGAAATGCCTCTATATGGTGTGATAGCATCTAAGTTTTAATAAAATGGCCCGCCTAAGGAGTCTAGAGGCAGCATTAGGGTCCTTTAACCCTAGCAATATGACAAATCTTTCTCCTTAGACCCCTTCATTTGGACATGTGTCAACATTTAATCTGTTATTCTATACTCCCACGCTGCATTTCAGAGTTAAGACAACATTTAGAGAATAAATTGGGGGAAAGGGCAGTGGTAAGAGCTGCGGCTTTGCAACTTGAACCTGCAACGGCTTAATTTATGTATCACCAAAGAGAAAAGGGATACGACACGGAGCGCTTCATCTGATCATGGAAGCAGTCTCTTCTTTAGTGCTGGTTTCTATTTTCGAATTCTTATATGGGAATCAAGAGTGTCTGATGGCAGCAGTCTGGGAAGGGCGGGTGTAGCCCTGGGGTTTGTGGTCTTGTCTGACACTGTCTTTAGAAACAATTCCCAGCAAGGTGGACCAGAGCAGAGACTAAAGTGTCATGGGAAACGGTGCAATGTGTCCAACTTGATTTTCAGTGTTTCGCCGTGTTTCGACAGTTAGACTGAAATGTGAGCTGCGGAGGGATGTGGAAGGCTTCTTTGGGTGTCATCTGTATTCGAAAAGCAGGTGTTACGTCGTGAATCCCCAGATCTCCGTTCTAATCTCCCACCTTTCTTATGTGTGCCTCTCACATCTGATGAATGGTCATGTGAAACATTTTCTAGCGTTTTGGGCAGGATTGCCAACTGCCTTAGCAATTAGGGAGTATTTTGTGTGGTGCGTTCATGCGGGTTCGCTCAGGCTAATTGAAAAAATTAGTGTTTTTAATCTTCTATGCCTGTTTTTATAAATTTCTTTTGAAAAGCCTAACTCCACTGAAGTAAATCCTTCTCATTCTCTCCGGATGTTGGATTATGGAGGCATCTCTCACTTTTTGGGGGAAAAAACTTGACTCTAAGATCTTCTCTTTCTTTTCAAGATGTTGCCTACCAACATCTTGAAATAAAACAACATAAAAAGACTAACAATCTTGAAGTACTCCTGCTGCGACCGTGGTGGGGGCACTCTTATTTGACTAAAGGCTACACCCTCCTTTATGCTGCAAAAGAAAGCGTCCCTGTCAAACCGAAACCCAGAACAATAGGGGCCAGCCTCAGGGAAACAGGGCCATTTGCATGCAGCTGTTTGCCGTTTCCAGGACCACAAAGGCCAATCAAAGAAGCCCTAATGGGAGATGACAAGCATCAACCAGTGCCTTTGCTCTCTGTCTGTGCCAGGTCTCGTCATTCTCTCCTACCCTCCAAAAATGGCCCAGTTTTTTTTTTTTTTTAGTTAAACATTCCTCCAGTCTTTTTTTGCCTCCCACTGCCTGATGGTGTGTAGTTTGAGCGGTCAAAGGTTGGTCATGACTGCAGACTTGAGAGCTCGCATGCAGAGCAGCCAAGATGAACCTGAACATGTGTGTTATGGTCCGTCACTTGTAGTTGGCAGACGGCAATATCGCAACACGAAAACGACATCATGTTCTCATATAATCTTCATAGATTTTTTTTTTTCTTACGTCACATGAGGGTGTAATTGCAGAGGGTTTCAGATGCACCCATCTGAGCCACAGTGCCACTTCCAATTTCAAGGGTGTTGATAGAAAACAAAATATGTATTATGAGAGGGATTGTCGCCAGTGAATTATAGGCTGTCAGCTGGAGGAAAAAAGAAAAAAAAATAAAGCTCCCAGAATGCAACAGATTGAGCAGCAGTACTGATCTTGCTTTGCTCTCTTGAGCTCAATAGATGGCTTAGCAGGCAGGTCAGGAGGAGAAATCTGAAAAGCTACTTTTCTGTGCAGCCACTCACTGACGGGAATGCATGATTAGGCCTGATGTCAACAAGGGCAGGAATGTGGATCAGAGCCAATTATCACTTTGTCAAAGTGGCTTCCATTGCAATATGTCTGGGTGGTCTCAATCGAATATGATGATACTAGGCTTTTTATTTGGCAAAAATATAATTTCATGATTTTTTTTCAACAGGAAAATTATGGTCACTGTTATCACAATCTCTGTATGTAAAAAACAGTGTCTAAAGCTATGACATAGCATAAAGCGTAGGCTGTAGAATACTTGTAGACATACATCTGCATTGCAGTGTCAGCTTTTAACTGTAAAACTTTGATTTTTCAGTGGGAACAAACACAATAATAATAATAAAAAATCAGCTTAAGTAGATAAAATTGTTTGGATACGTACTTTTATTTAATAAATTTCCTACAGTTTTCACTGTAGGAAATATTTACAAGGAGATCAAGCTTGTACTGCTGAGTAAATTCTTGGATGGCTTCGTTTTACCTTGAGGAAAACATGTTGATATAGAGCTACTCTTATAAATGTTGACTGCTGTACCCAGCCTGGCACTTTACATTTATATTCTTAAATAAAATTGAATAGAAATATGTTCTTGTTTGTCGATGCCATACATCAACACGATATGAACGCTCGCTCAGAGGGTAAATGGACAGAGCTGAATACAAGGCAGAAAAAACTGTGGCAGCTAAAGTTTTGAGACGTGCATGTAGATTCATCCTCTAGCAGGACAGTAAACTTAAGAATACAATCAGGGCCACGTGCAAGGCTTGTAGAGACTGTTGAGGAAATGTAAGAATTTTTACAACCATCGACAATAGGCTGTGACCTGGTGCTTCATGCGTTGTTGCCAGTAACACTGCAATGAGTAGCATTTTTGAGAAAAGTTGCTAAAAGGAACTGGAAAGTCCCTAAATATATTGACAAAGTTGATAAGTTAACAACAATGATACCATGCAATCTGCCTAACTAATATGGCTTAGGTTGGTGTTGTATTGGCATTCCACAAACAATATATATTTTTCAAAAACAGGGATAAAATATATAGAAAAAAAATATGGAATAGTGTAATTGTAGCCAAATAATTGTTTGGTCATTTAAATTTTCTGCTTTACTTTCATTGCTTTTTGCTTATGTTTGTGGTGAATGGTTTAATATAATTAATAAGTTGAAGTTTTTTTTGATAACTGGATGCAGTTTTATAGGAATTTCACAATAGAAATTGCTGTTGAACTAACATTTTAGTAATGCATTTTACCATAGTAATCCTTACAACCAACAACTTTTTCTGGTCTACCACATACAGCCAGTTTAGTGATGAAGCATAAGATTCAACTAAGTCTGAAAAAGAGCACAAAACATTCATGTTTACCGTTTGTCCAACAGACCACGTATTTTATGTTATGTTAAATATTGGCAGTGACACAGCAAGATCACTCACTCTGCGACTCACACCCACACAGGGTTTGCGTTATGAATTCCATCCTGCAGTTTTCCTGACACCATTTTCCCTACAGCTGGTGGCCTTCTGTCGCAATCTTCAACTGCTGCAAAGTTGATCAGTCAAACAAAGCACAGAGTGTGAGATGAAAAGCTTTTCATGCCTCCCTAGAACACACTGCACACAAACAACCTTCACTCCTTCTCAAGATCTTGCAAAACTCGTTTAAACCAAGGAAGTGCACACAGAATAGACGCATCCAGAAACCTTTGTTGTCACAAGGTTTTTGCTTCAGAGCTTTGTCTAAACCCTGAGATCTTAGGCGACACCCTGTTCAGCCACCAAAAATATATTCCCTTGAATTTAGATTTTTCCTATCTAAGCAATGAAAAAGTCTTTTTTTTTTTACACATGGTATAGTGGTGTATTTTATTCAGATTTGTCATCGCATGCCTAGTTACAAGTTTACTAGACAAGCATTAATGAGACCAAGATTATGTGCAGTTTGGAGAGAAGGCGATTTGTTCTTTGGGCCGCCGGCACAGTCTAGGCGCTCCTAATTGATGTAGTGTTAGCCTATGACCAAAAAGATCTATACCAGAGAGGTGGCGGGTGGAGTCCAGCCAGCCACGAGCATAATCAATCGCTAGTCTTCTGCTGACAGCAGCTTGCCATCATGCCATAGCGATCTGATAGATGGGCAGAGGCGGCGGTGGACAGCCGGAGAAAGAAACTTACACAAGGCAGATGGCGCGTGTGTCCGTGAGGATGTTTTTTTTTTTTTTTTCTTTTTTTCTTTGCAGAAAGACGGTCTTTCTGCTTGGAATTTTAAAACCCCACAAGATACATTATTTCCGTCTGTTCTCTATAGCTGCCGTGATAAACCCGTCACTCCGTCCGTGAGGAATGGCAGGCGGGACGATCATTAGTCTTCGCAGTAAAGCCGCCAACTCCTCTCTCTGGGTTTTATCATCCACCATTCTGGACAGGTTTTCTGAAAGGTTTGGGTAATTGTCGTGGTTATTGGGAAAGATGGAGTGACCCCGCAGCCCTTCACTTATGATTTGGCTGAACTGATTTCTTCTAATGAGGTGATAAACAGTCCAGCTAAGAACAATTTACTGGCTATTAGATGGATCATGGTTTCATAATGAAATGTCTAGAGGCCAAATGCCAGAGAAAATCTGCCATTAATTTCATATTTTGTTCTCTTGCTACTTCTCCTGGTGTGCCTAGAACTTTTTTTTTCTAATATGCAATGACTCTTTCGGTATATTTTTAAGAGTGAATGTTTTACAGATGCCATTTTCCTCCTTTTTGCTGCTGCGGCGTGTGCAGGCTTACACAGACTATCATTATGACTGAGCTAGGCACAGGAAAGCTGAAATGACTTGCAGACATGTTGGTCAGGTTTTTAAGGACAGGAATTTTGAGCCAGAATCACTTCAGCTCTGAGCAGTTCAAACAATGCTAATTGCGCAGGACCCTGACTATCAAAAGTGTGAGGATAATTAAAGCATGGGGGCAAAGTGAACCCGGGGTGGCAAGTGTTAGTACATGACAATGGTCGGGAGCCAATGGGAGCAGGAAAAAGGTAACAGGCTGAAAGGAGGGCTAATTAGGAGAGAGCAGTGTAGAAAATACAAATGGTAGCTGCTCCCTCAGGGGCCTGCCGGTGCTGAAAACAACGACAATTATTGACAGTTCATGCAGAGCTCTACTTGCTCGTCTTTAATGGAGCACAATTTCCATGTTCTGCTTAGATTTTACCAAATTGTTTTCTCAGAATTGCAGACAGTTCTATTTTTTGTGTTTTTGACTGGATCACTTTAACTGCAGTTAATGGATTTCTTTTTCTTCCTTACAGTGGATGTAAAAAGACTATATGCCTGTGTTAAAATTTCAGACTTTTTGAATGTGAAGTGTACAAGCCCTTAAACTAGTACATTGTGGAAGCACTTGTTGATTCAGATTCAGCATCTGTTGTTCTTGTGCACACACCTGTCATCATTTATAATAAGTCAAATTAATTTTTGATAAAAATCTGCAGTATTTCGCTTATATCTAACTTTTTTTTTCTTTTTATACCCTGGGCAGATTTAGAGCCAAATACATATTTTAACATTATGTTTCTTTTTTAGAGTAGCCCAGAGTTGAGACTTGGATATGCAGAGGGAGCTAAAGGTTAGAGTGATGGCAAGACTTGGTGCTCGTCACCAAAGATAAATCTTCAAAATATCATTGCCAATTTTCCTTTTGATTATTTTTAAGGAGTGGTGCAAATGATTTTTTCCACTAACAAACTAAAAAACTATTACCTTTAACTGAAACTCGTTTTTCATTTCCTGTCAGAATGGCACTTCTTGGTTGAATGAAAATAAAGAAAAGATGGAACAGTGACATTACTAAGATCTTTCTCCATAACTGATAAAAATACAAGATGAAAAACTGGTTTAGAGACGGCCAGGAACCTGACAGTAACATTGAAGGACTAGCAGGATTTTCTGGTTAGTCCTGGCTGTGGTCTGACTTTGACAACAATCTCCATAGTCGCCATATGTCTGGACTGAAGACTGGGGTTGAGCGACAGAAGCCTTTCCTCTAAACATTCCGACATGTCCAAAATCTCCCAACATCTTTTGAGAGAATGTTCTATGGTCTTACGAAACCAAACTTGGACTTTTGGTCATAATCTCAAGCCATGGTAAAGGCACTATCATGCTTTAGGATTACTTTTCTTCAGTCTCAAACTCAATTTACCCGGGGGCCGCTGGAGGCAGAGTCTGGGTGAATCTGGGCCGCATAAAGGATTTCACAAAAAACATTTAAATATCCCCAAATGTCATCAACATTTAATTATTTCTCCAATACATGAACTGCAGGCTTTGGCTTTGACAAAGACATGATGATGAGGGTGTGACAAAATTTAGGGTGCGTTTACACTCCAGCCTGAAGTGACCCAATTCCGATTTTTTTGTCAAATCAGTTTTTTTTTGTATGTGTTCTGCAGTCTGAACATGCAAACGACCGAAAGTGTCCCGCATGCTCAGTAGAGGGCGCAATAGCGTCAGCGTTCTCCGTGTTCTGCCATAGACCTCAATACGTAGACCCCTCATGGAGCGCTGAGTCGTACGTAAAAGCGTCCGCCATCTTCTATGTGGCAGCAGAGCGATCGGAGCTCCTTAAGTCTTATGCTGTGTGGACTTGTTTCAACCGTTTTACGAAACAAATCTGGATTCATTCTCATTACCTTCCCCAGGTAAGGATGAAAGATCAGAATTACTTGACTTTGCAGCCAGAAATTCGCTTTTAAACAACCGAAAAATATTTCCTATGTAGCTAAATTGGCCCGAAATAACCGCTGATTGTTAGCTTAGCGGCTAATGTTTTCATACTGTTTTCTAATGAGAGAGAGCTGATGAGAAACAGCTGTTAGAGGAGAAGTTCATTAAAAACCAAAGGATTTAGTGAGGAAAGATCAGTCAGGATCAGAGCTGGAGCTGCTGTTCTTCAGTCTGTTTCCCAGCTCAGCTTCTGAGCTGGGAAACAGAAGCTGAGCTTCTGTTTATAGCTTTATAGCTATTTTTTAGCTATAAAGATGCTACGAGTCAGAGCCCAACATGCTGAAAATGTCTTTTACTGAATGTGAAAGAAATACATACGAAACATATATTGTATG
>NW_015113352.1:100435-103000 GCF_001443285.1 Poecilia latipinna
CGCTGTTACGTATCGTAGCAACGGGCCGGCCCGCTCCATGAGGGGTCTACGTATTTATGTCTATGGTTCTGCCAACCGCCATAAAAAGAAGTGCCCAGTGTTTGCGGAAGTAAACATGGAGGCTAACGGCGGAGCTTAGCTTACATATTTGAAGTTGTTGTCCAACCGGAGCAGGATATTAACTACTTAATCCTCATTATAGTCCGTCATAGTTGTTTTTCTTCCCACTTGCGCTTATCAGAACGCAGAATTTGTTGAGTATCAGTGACGTTCAGTTCGGATGAATGCGGCCTGGACGTTAGGTCGCATTTGAATCGGATACGTATCGGATATGGGTCACAATCGAAAAGAATCCGACCTGTGCTGTTCAGACTGTCATAAAAAGATCAGATAGAGGTCGCATTACGTCAAAAAAAAATCGGAATTGGGTCACTTTAGGCTGCAGCGTGAACGCACTCGAAGTTTATTCCACTTGACGTTGCTCTTGTTCTACGTTTTATACAAGTCTTTAGCCAGCTAGCAACGTATGGAGAACGTCTTGCCGCATGGCGTCATTACCGCTTCTACTTGTCACAACAGCGCGGCGGATGATGAGCAGCCCGGTAGCAGTCGCCTTTCTCTGCTTTTGATCGTGGCATTTGTTAATGGTAGAAAGTACCGGAATGGCGACTGGTACCGGACTGCTCCATCATCCACCACACTGTTGTTACAAGCGTAGTGTGCATGAAGTCGGTGTAGCTTAGCCTAGCACCGAATGTCAGCCATGACGAGGAACGGCGGGCGGGACTTCCTTCAGAGGTCCGCTCACCCTGTGGACCCCACTAAGGTTATACTTTCATATCACGGTACGAGCTGGCTGCGTGAATGAGACCTCTGGTCTACATGATAATAAAGCTATTCTCAATCTGGACTGGATCTGGTCCTGCTGGTGGATGCTCTCTGTTGGTGGAGACCATCTCAAAACACTCTTGGCCTTTATATCTGCTGAGGAATTTATTAGATTACCACTGATCTCAGATGATTTAAAAATTTGACAGGCCTGACCACAGAGCAATGGAGAAATGAATTGTTTTTCATCGTTCCCCCATTCCTGGTTTGCGTGTAACGGCCCCTCTATTTAAAACTGTGGTAAACATTGGACTGCTGTGGCCTATCCGGAGCTTGCCAGCAAATTTTTACAGCATGATGTGCGGTCTTATTGTGCTGGCGCAGTGATCCCTTAACCTATTAATTTAGTGATGCGCTTTCTTTGTCCTTGTGTGTGTTTCTCTCTTCCCTCCGTCGTCAGGCTTCAGCCGTGCGGCCTTGCCTTTTGGGTTGGTCAGGAGAGAGCTCTCGTGTGAAGGATACGCGATTGATCTCCGTTGCCCTGGGAGTGATGTCATCATGATCGAGACGGCCAACTACGGCCGCACTGACGACAAGATCTGCGATGCTGACCCGTTCCAGATGGAGAATGTCAACTGTTACCTCCCCGATGCCTACAAGATTATATCGCAAAGGTAAAACACCGGGGGGAGAGGAGGGATTCCATTTCACAAACACAACCAGGAGCTGGGCAGAAAAAGCATGGCCTTTTTTTCTTTTTCTTTTTTTTGTCTGGAATATTGCTGAACTCTTTATTGCTGTAGTGTTTTGTTACATTTCGGCATGTACTTCTTCAGATGGATATGCTTTTGTGAATTGTCATTACCATTATTTATTTTCCTAGTGCATCTCAATTATCTGAATTTCATATAAAAATGTATTTAATCCAGTAATTCAATTAAAAAGCAAGGCTCACATTATAATGATTCATTCTACACTGAGTGATGAATTTCAAGTCTTTATTTTAATTTTGATGATTATGACTCATAGCTTATAAAAATTCAGACAGTTTCCCAGAAATTGAAATATTTCATTATATAAACATGTTATGTTGTGGCCATGGTACAGCCTGCACAATCATGGAGAGAACTGCTGACATGGCAGTTGTCCAGCAAACAGTCACTGACTCGTTCCAGAATGATCATTAAAATGTCATTATTTACTGTCATAATGACATACTTTAGTCAGTGTCCTTGAACCACTGAATGAATCACCTTTTTCTGTTTCCTGCCACTCAACTTTTTCTAATAAAACTGAATGCAGCAGTCTGTGAACAGTCAAATTTATAAGCAATGATGTTTCTGCTTGTTGGTGTATGGTGTCAATCACTGCTAGCTAAAAAGAAAACTGTAAAGTCAGCAAATTTTCATGTAAATCATGTTATTTCTTGTTTGAAAATTATCTTTAATTAATTTAACGTAAAAATATTCATTTCTGAATTTTGTGTTTTTGTTACTTTTAAGCCCTATTACTCAAAATAGCAGAAATAAACATTTCAAATGCATCCCAGTACGTATAAGGAATCAATATAATATATGATATTTACTTTTTTCCTGGCATTACTTTCTGTTAAAATTCACCTGCGCTTTTGACCTCAATTATTTTGCTCTGGTTTGTCTTGGTGCAAAAAAAAAAAAAAAAAAAAAATTTTTTTTTTTATATTTTTTTTTTAAATTTTTTCAAAAAATTTTTAAATTT
>NW_015113352.1:106174-143303 GCF_001443285.1 Poecilia latipinna
TCCCCCCCGTTTTTTGCCTCAAATTTTTTTTTTGGTTTTTTTTTTGGGAAAAAAAAAAAAAAAAAAAAAAAAAAAACTTTCTTTTTTGATATGCTTATCTGACATTTTTGCAGACAATATTCAAATATCTTGCACAATTATGTGACTAAACAGCAGTAGACAAGCCTGAACTGCAAACTTCACATTTCAGGCCGATCAGGACCAGTGTGTGTTGTGTGTCCTTGGCGCCTTTTAGACTCTGCAGAGCTTTTTTCATGCACAAAACACTATGCAATGCGCCGAAAGCTAATGCGTACAGGCAGCTGAATGTGTTCAAGCAAAATGGCGCCATCTTACACCCTTCAAATTCCAGGTTTTGCCGTCTCTTGCCAAATTACGTGGATGACATTTAAAATCTTTAAAAAAGTGTTGCGCAGATTAATTCTTGACAGGCAGGAAGTGACATCCATGCAACGGAGCTCTTCACACCAGCTGCGTGTTGTTGCTTCTGTTTGAGTCATAATCGGAGTAGCTCAGGGAGGCGACCGCCAGTCACATGAACACCCTCCTAATACCCTATCTGGAACACTGCGCTTGCTTTGTTCAAACACTTGTAGTGCATTGAAGTGGCTTTGCCTCAGGTAGCGAGCGGTGCCCATCATCGTGCCTTTTATCCTGGTTACCCTCTCACAGGATGCCGCCTCATTGTCAAACGACAGCACAGCAACACTTCAGCTCGACTGCTGCTTACCCCTAGAGGTGTGTGTGTGTGTGTGTGTGTGTTTTTAAAGGGCACTGGATGAGCTATTCATAAACAGTAACGACCACTGTTCACTGTCTAATGCGCCGCTCTGTCTTAACCTGCAGCCTCTTTAAAGCTGGCTTTTGAGCATCATCGCCCACCATGTCAGACCTTTGGGATTTTTACATGCCTCATTTTCTCCTGTTTACCCCCATGAGATGCAGCTCCACAGAAGAGCTTCATGAATACATCAGGTCCTGCTGTCTTTCTAAATCTACACCGCAGTCCCAGTGCAGTTGTACAGTATAACGCTGCAGACGCTTTCCATGCCTTTTGCTTTCACTGACAACCGCAACACTTTTGTTGACAAGTCGAGACCCACACTGAGTGGGGATTTACTTCAAACCTACAGTCAGGTGAACATTAAAACACCCCGCAACAGCCCATGTTTTTACTTCATATTTGGGCATATGGATATTTAATGTCAAATTCAAGTAATACCCCTAACAAAACAACAATATTGAGCGAAACACATTTTTAAATCCTTGAAAATGCAATACAATTTCTGGTAAGAAATAAATAACATCCCCACATTTATTCTTTCTTAGAATGGTTAGAAAAATTAATTAGTATTTTGAAAAAAAAGATTTAGTTTGGTGTGGCTGATGAGGCTGTTGAAGTGAGAGAACATTACAGGAGGATCTGTCTGAGACATCCAGAAATGTGTTGTTGCATCTTACGTGTCTTTCTTTAAAAAAGGCCTCAAAAGAATTATAAATTTGCTATTCTATGGTATGGGAAATAGTCTACAAGTGAACAACATCCAACATGGTCTGGTCTGTCCCATCTAAGAAAGTCCCCCTGCTAGTGGACTGTAAGATGCCAAAAGAAGTCTCTGGCTATACATCATCGATGAACCTGCAGCTGGCCTTTGCAGCTGTTGCTATGAAAATAAATACCTGCATAAAAAGAAAAAGACTGCGTAAGTTTAACTTTCATGGGAGGTGTGCAAAGAAGAATACTTTCATGAAAAACAAAAATAAATCAAAACCACACTGAGATTTTCCAAGGATAGCCCAGACAAAGACCAGGACTTCCTGGATGTTGTTCTTTGAACAGATGAATGTAATATTGAGAGGTGTGTGGTGAAAATGTGAGACCATCTCTGCAAAGCAGTTGTTGGTGAAGCAGAAACTGGACCCTGTGACATGACAATGACTCAAAACATGCTGGTAAAATCTGTCAAGGACTAGCTGAAATGAAAAATGCTGCTCTGAGTCAAAGCCTAGATCTTGAACTGATTGAGGTGCTGTGGGGTGACTTGAAACAGGTTGCACATGCAAGAAACTCTTCAAACATCTTACAGTTGAAAGTGAGGAGTGGGTCCAACTTTGCTCAGATTAATGTCTACAAGAAGCATCTCTGAAGTGTTTTTTTCAGCCAGTGGGATAAGGCTAGCTTTTAGAAGGTAGTGTGTCCTAAAGTTTTCCTCATTTTTATTCTTATCTTTTAATGAGTAAAAGCAAGGACATTTTTTTTTTTTGCTATTTAATTCCAGTTGAAACACTTTCAATTCCAGAAATAAAGGAAATACAATTAGACACCAAGATTTCAGCATTTCTTAATAAATAACTTATTTTTGTGTCCTATTTTTTTCCACATGCCTGAATATTGATCCAGGTTCCCAGGAAATAATGGTTTTGAAAGGAGCCTTTTGCCACAATGATCGTAAGGATTCAGATTAGAGGGAAAGGGCTCCTGATCGTAATTAAAGGCGATGTGATAAATGGCGACGTTAAACAAGCCGCAAATCTTCCAGAGGCCAGTCAGCGCTCCATTGGTGTGCAGCAAACTAGAATGTGGGTATTTTAACTCTATCACAATGGGCCAGTCAATACTGTCAGGATTAACAAAAGGCAACAGCCCCACAGACGGATAAACAAACACATTAAACAAGAGCGGGTAAATGGAAACAGTTGGAGGTCTGCATCTCAGACTGGCAGTTTCTGGAAATTGCGACAGAGAGCATTCGTCAAGAACTGTTTCTTTTTTTTTTTTTTTTTCTTCCCCCCACAACAAAAATTACTGGACAGGAATCAAATAGATTGATTTTTGCACGACAGCTACATCAGAGGGTTTTGTCAAGAAGAACGTTTAGTTGAAAGTTTTGTAAAGAAAGTGCCGCAACCTCTGGTCACATTGCTTAATATTCAGGTCCTCATTCCTTTAGAAACGCGTCGTGAATGGACTGCGAATTTGACCTTTCCGTCTCTCGACCGGAGCAGGTGCAAAAACTGTTCACTTGTAAAAAATTATGATCTAAATACACTTTTCGTCTCTCTGCCTTCCATTACTTCATTTGAATCGCAACCTCTTCTCTGACCCTTTAAAACTACCAGAATGAATCTTTTATCTGGTCAAAGGTGCAGCTCTCTGAGAGAAAGCGAGTGGAATTCAAACACTTGACTGCCGTGAGACTGTTCAGTGCAGATCACACGCTGGGATTTGCTGCTGTTATAAACAGACCGTCAGAACCCTTAGCAACAACACCTGCTCCTAAAACACGAAGGCATCTCCAAATTACTGTGAAGGAAAACGCTGCGGTGAGCGGTTCCTGCATAAAAATAATTTTTAGTGATGGAAAAAACGCTTTTTTTTTTTTTTTTTGTTGGTTCTTACATGTATACAAATCAATATTTCATGTTAACCAAAGATCAAATGGTGTAATATGATAGGTGTTCTCTTGTACTGGTTAACCAACAGAGAATGATCATCTAACAAAACATTTTTCCTGTCTTTTTAACTCGCAGCCTTAGTTTTCTGGTCTGCAAACTAAACAGTTTGATTTGGTCTCATTGCTCACATCAAGTCAGCCGAACACAACCTGCTTAGTACAACAAAGAACTCATAAATAGCCAGAAATGCTTCCCTTCGGAGCCGCTAAGAACCAGAAGTGGAGCTGAAGCTTGGGTGAATATTTATTAGGTGTGTGCCTTTGTGTGTTCTTTTGTCCTGCAGGTCAGCTGCAGTGTGGCACGAAGTCAACCACAGTAAAAAATTGCAGATGAATATTCAGTGTTTTTTTTTTTTTATTATTATTATTATTGATTTATCACCACCTCTAAAATTGATCTGGAGTTTAAATTCCCTGCTAGTTGAGATGAAGCTCATAGTTGCTTCCTCAACACACTTAATGACAGATTTGAAAAGAAAAAAACACCATAGGAGTGCACAGAAACATTTAACCCATGAGACTATGCATAATATTCATAAGGTTTTAAACACATTTTATGTAAATCTAAGAATCAAATAAAGATTTTTGCAAATTCTGAATCTTTTCCATGAATTGTGCTTTGTAATCCTTATAATAAGTGACGATTCGGATTGAAAATTATCCCTTTTTTTTTTTTTTTTTTTTTACTTTTTCACAAATAAAACAAGGTCTTATAAATATAAAAATAATCTCTATCCAGTTTAGTTTAGATTAACCAAGTATTTTATGGTTTGAACTACAGATGATCAAATACAGTAAAGACTCAGCTTTTGATTTAGCACCTATAGTGAAACTGTAACGCACATGCTATCTTTAGTTGTGTTAGCAGCTAATTGTTTCTCTTGTTGGTGAATGCGCAGTTCAGGTGTGATCACCGTAGCCTCCATGTTTTGCAGGTTGCTTGCTTCTTATCTGCCACTGTCAGCAATTACCCAAAATATCGCCAAAAAAGGGATATAAAACTGATGAAACTTTTTAAATCTGTTCTAAAGAATTATTTCAAATTGACCTTGAACCATCACAATGCCTTGGTTGATAGCACTTATTGCCTGCTGATGCATTTTCCACACATACCAAATAATCATCTATTGCCCAATTATGCTTCATTTTGCTGATCGGCACTCTACCTGAATTTATATCTATTCTGTTTGCTGCATTTAAATTATTAATCACACAGTGAGATCATGCTTTTTTTCCCCCAAATATTTCAAAAGCCTATTTCCTATCACTTGCAGCTATTGACTTTAAAATCTCTGTACCCAGAATGAAGTGGAACATTTTTGGGTGAATTTGAGGTGATCCAGCATGCCCCACACACCGTCAATCAGATCACATTTTCATGCAGTGACCCTTCCTCCCTTGCGGCAGCACTCTTGAACATTTGCTACGCTGGAGCTACAAATGTTGCTTCTCTATAAGCACAGCCGGCAGGATATTGGCACTGAAGTTTAGACCATAGCTGGCTCTTTCTAAAAATTTTTTGTTAATTGTGCATGGTTTTAATAAGGTGTAATAGTTGTACGGCATTAACTTTGAAGTACAGGCAGGGTGCTACAAAGAAAATGCATGTGCACTACTGAGCAAAGTTTCATGCTGGATTTACATGTGTGCTTACCTGCTTTTTAAAATGCATAAACTTAGTCTTAGATGGGTGGTTCTGTTCATCTGTCATATTTTTGTTTTGTTTTGCAGTTTTGCAGTGATAAATTGTCCTAGACCTGTTACTGTTGTCCCCTGTTCAGATATATGTTCAATTTGCATCTCTGCCTGACTTTTTTTTAAATTTCTTTTTTCTTTTCTTTTTTTTTTTAATATTTATCTCAAGCCTGCACATTGTTAAACGTTTCTTTTTCGGTGCCAGTTTTCATCTTGTTTGCCTCTCTTGCTGACATCATTCTCAATCCCTGGGCCTGAAGAGAGCTCGATTGAAGTGGAGCCAATTTCAACCTATACAGTATTTACACAAACTCGATCGTTTTGCTGTTCTTCTATTTTATTTTATTTTTTTCCCCTCTTGCTGCCTCTTGACTTGAACTTTTTTTTTAACACCCAGAAACATATGCTAGCACACACTCACACACACACACACTCACACACACACACACACACACACACGCACACACACACACACATGCCCAATGTCTCTGCAATTCACACATCATACTGTTATTTCACTGAGGGACACCATATCATGCTGGAAGGCAAATAACCTTTCATGGAGTTGACACATTCATGTCTTGTTTGGGCATACATGCAGAGGAGCTGCTCTGTTATACTCGAGGCCACCCATTCCAGTCCAGTGCATGTCACCACCACCTGTCGCGTGTGTTTTAATGAATGTCCTCTCTTCCAATAGCAGCCTGAAGACAGTAATTCCCCAACATGCCTTGTAGCTGCTCTCTCGCTCTGTCATTCATGCCATCGCCTTCATTTACTCGCCCCTTTTAATGCTCTCATTCCTCTCCCTCCTCGTTCGCCAAGGTTTGAAACTCGAATGCATAAGTAACAGTCGAGCCCGGGATTTCATCAATGTCACTGAGGCTGTTACAATGAAGCGCTCCCTCCTTTTGTGTTGTTAATGTTGTCTCATGCGGAGTACTCTTACTGTGGGTAGTCATGATGAAATCTCTGGTCAATCTTTTTTTTCCCCTAGATGCAACAACCGTACGCAGTGTGTGGTTGTCACTGGCTCTGATGTCTTTCCCGATCCATGCCCTGGCACCTACAAGTACTTAGAGGTCCAGTATGAGTGTGTTCCCTATAGTAAGTATCGCCACCCCAATCTCATACAGAAATCTTTGTTGTGTAATATCAAAGTGTCTGATGTGACTGCAGCCTCTCTTCATTAGCTCTTACAGATGACTCTTCAACTTTTTTTTTTATCTGGAATAACACTGTGTTAATAATGACCTAAAGCTAGATGGACTTGGAATGTTTCTTAGGTATTTAAAGTTTAGTTTATCCAGTTATAAAAAGAAACAAACAAACACACATTGTTCCTGTTCCCTTATTGGAAGTCCAGTCATGCAGATGTGATTTTACTTGGCTTTATTTGAGATGCGAGATATTTTATGTAACAAATGCTGATTTTTGTGGGTTGTAAGTGAGCGCCAAACAAGTGGCAAAATAGAAGTTGATTAAAAAGAAACGTGCACCCAGAGAGGCATATAATGGTACGAGTCATACAACATAAGAAATAAGAAAGAAAACGAATGTCTCACTATGGTATTTACACAAAAAAATCAAACAAAGCTCTGTAACGCAATCTAACTGAATTTATTTAAAACAGAAAAGAAACATTCTCACTACTGCTAAAACAAAATATTGATTTTTTTTTCATTTGTATTAATATTATCTATATTTATTGTAGTTTAATCTTGATTCAGGAGAGTATTACCCCCTTTTTGCTTTTAATGTTGCAGCGTATTAACTATAGTTTTAAAATGTTGTTCTGCTAATAGAGTTCAGGGAGAACATCTTTCAAAAACTGGTTTTTGCAACTGAAAATACTTCCAAACAGCTGAATTTGTTTTTTGTTTTTTTTAAGAGAAGGAAAAACTATTCCACATTATGGTAACCTACAGTTCTCAGGGTCTGCCAGCTTGTTAAATTTAGTTTAAACCCCAGGGACAGCATGATATATGGTTTTACAAAGCTTTGGTATACCTGGTCCCAGCCTGCATTATTTTTAAGTCATTTTTTTAGATAATGTTCTAGATGGAACCAATATGCAAATGCTCTGTCCATCTTCACGATTGCAACTTGCCAAAGTAAATTATCGCCACATTAAGAGTAGTGTGGCCATGGTTAGGAGTATTTAACTGACAAATTACACATAAATGGCAATTTAACCCACCCCCTCCCCCCAAAGATGAACAAATAAGCTAACAGAAAACAGTTTCTTCTCTGACTGACATAGAGAATGCTCCAAACTGCAAAAAGTTATTCAAAACCTTTTTTGTTTTTGCTTTTTTGTTTTTTCCTTCTTCTCTTTTTTTGTGTCCTGTTAGCAAATTTCCACCCTATTTATCACATTTCCCGGTAACAGTCAGTAGCCTATAACGCTGACCGAGGTCACTGCTCAGCCTTGTTTATTTGTTCTAAAACCAAGTAATGGAAACATGCTTAATTTGCATGCTCACAGCGACACAGAAGCCTGGTTACTGGCATGCAAATTATCAACCGTGGGAGCTGAACTTTCACTAACAGGTTGTAAATCTCCTACTGCAAGATTAAAAGTTTTGTTGTAGTCGGTTTAATTTTCTTTTACGTAACTGTGCAGGCTGAGCACAGCGACACAAATCAGCACATCAAACTCATCAGCTTTAAATTTCGCGAAAAGGCGACTGTAAATGTCTTCACGGATTGCTGCGGACATTATCTGACTGCGCAAGATATCATTTATTCTAGTTTGCAGTGTTTTTAAGTTTAGCTTTGGCTCGGGCTTTTTAAATTAAATCTTCACGTTTTAGTCATGTATCATTTTAGTTTCAACCACTAAAGCAAAGCCGAGTCAGATTGAAGCAGAGGTTCCACATGATTCAATTTCCACTGAGGGATTTCACTGGGGACTTGGACGTGATAAATGGTTGTTGATGTGTCCCCATCGCCGTCTATCCCAGACTCTGCTTCAACGGCAGTAAATGCATCTCTGGTTTATAGTATGACGCTCATATAGATCAAATTGAGTTTTTCATTGGCCGTATCTTTTCTTAAAAAGCATTGCTGGTTCTGCGGTTAATCCTCAGACCTTACTGTGATCAGTTTACTTTGGAACTACTTTCCACCGAACAAATAGCTTCTGCTTTTCCCTTTTTTTTTTCTTTTTTTTTATATAAACTCAGTCGTACATATTTGTGGTTCAGTTGAAAATCTCAGGGGTATATATTTCTACAGCTTGACAAATAAAGCTGAAGCTATCTGCATGACTAGATATTAATAAAGGTTGGAGTCACAATGTTTTCTCACAGTTTCCGTTGGCTGACTTTTGGATTCTCTATTACTGAAATCAGAATGTATGGCCTTATTTAGTGCTCTTGTTGATCCATAACACAAAGGATCTTACTGGAAAATCTGTTAAATGGCCTAAAATTTAAAAGAATGCTCTGCATTTTTTCTGAGGTTAAACTGAACTGTTACACTCATCACAACTCTCTTCTTCTACAGTCTTTTTTATCATCTTTGCTGCAAATATGTTTATAACAGTCACTATTTTATAGTTAATCCAGCTTTAAATGGATGCCTAGAGTAGTTTGTATAAATTCAGCTTTATCTGAGCTTACTCCATGTATTAAGTGCTGAAATGTAAACCTTTAGAAATACTCACTCTTCTTTCCCCTCTTCTTTCAAACAGACCTTCCTTTCACCTCCTGTTCCCCACCTGTACTAACTCTTCCTATTTTTTTTTCTTTTAATTTTCAACCTTTTTTCATATCGTCTCCAGCCTCTCCAAAGCACCGAAGCACATGCAGCTGCATTTCTAAGGAACGCCCATTAGGCTGACTGTACCATCAGTCACCTCGTGCGCTGCCAGCTCATTTAAGCGTTGGTAACTTTAGTGTCGTATTTTATGCATGTGGGCGAGTAGATCTAGAAATCCAGCGTCTCGTTTGTGTTTAGAAAAGTTTGAACAATTTCCACCCTCAGCCAAGACATGCCAGAAATAACTCCGATGCTGTGATGACTGTTCTCCATCTAAATATGACCAGGACTTTGGATTTTTTATTTTATTTTTTTTTATAAATTTTCTCCATCTCTTGCTGCTTAGGGGAGAAGCATTCTTTGACGAATTTATTCAGTTTTTGCTGTGCAAACTGTTGTTTTGTTGGCAGATAAAGGCGATGGAAATGAGTAGTTTATTGGGAAGTGCGATACATGGCTTGTCTCTTGCCATAACTTCTCTGTTTTTAATTCTAGGATGAGACACCGCTCTAACAAACTTTTTTTTTTTTTTTTTTGCTCTTCCTCTAAGATCTCCTATCCCAGCCAGCCGAATGGTTCCTTTCACACTCACACCCTCCAACTAATTTTCTTTCTTTATATCTACTAGTTAACTCATGATAACATTTCTCTTCCTCTTGCCCCCTTTTTTTTTTTTTTTTTTTTTGCTTTCTTTTCCAATGCCTGAAATAGAAGTGGAGCAAAAAGGTAAATGAGTGCTCTGGTCCTTCCCTCTCTTTACCCCTCCACCCCCCCACCCCCCACCCTTTCGGCCTCTTGTTCTGTGGTGTTGAGTACAGCTCCCCTCACTTCCCACCCCCTTCCACCTCTCTCCTCCCTTCCTGATTGCCTTTTCCTGTCAAATTGTAAACCCGTAGGAGGATGGTTTGCACCCCATGGAACCCAAACGATTTGCAGAATGAAATTTCAAATGACAACCATGGTCACCTGACCAAGTTCTCTTCTCGATACGAAAGAAAACACTGACTGTTTTTGGTGTCCATTCATTCCTCGGACCCCCTCGTAAGCAGTGTAACCCCCAACACCCCTCCCGACGTTTCCGAAGAATGACTAGTTGTGTGTATACCTCTTAATTGGCTCAGTCTCAGTTTGCCTGGCCCGAGTTCTGCTGCACCCATAGCACGTGATGTGAAATAGCAGTGATGGCTGAGTGAGTTTGGCACCGCCTGCGAAAAAAAAAAACAACAAAAAAAAACAATGTTTGAGGACGGGAAAACAAAATTTCCCTGTCTTTCCTTTCTCTCTCTCTCTTTTTTTTTATCCAGAACAAATTAATTTGTATTAGAACCTTGCCGTGGCCTCCCTCACCCATCAGTGGTTACTCTTGTCTTTTGCCACAGAAGTAGTGAAAGTCCTTTGCCTCTGTTGTTTCTATTTATTCCCTCAACCTCCACTTTCATTTTTTTTTTAGTTCGTTTTACCTTTGCTTTGCTGCCGCCACCACTACCATCCGACAACCTGTTGTTCACTCTTACCACGAGATGTACAGTCTGTTTCCTTTCCCTCTTGTTACTTAATGACCCTCAGTCATGTGAGAGTGCATGTGCAGTGTGTCTGTATGTACAGTGGATATAGAAAAGTGCACACACCACTGATAGAATGCCAGGTTTTTGTGGCATAATTAATGAGACCACGACAAATCACCTGAAAACTTTTTCTACCTTAAGTGTGATATTTATCTTGTACAATTTAATTGAGAAAGTTACGCCTGGCGGAGAAATATAAACAAGAATATAAAAGCTGGAATGACCTGGTTTAGCACCAACTCTGAAACCGATAGTTTGTTCAATCCCTGCAGCCATTTATGATTCAATTTCAGCATTCTCTGCTTTTTGGCCTTGTAGAGGCTTTCAAAACCAACATCGGATTGTAAGGGCATCTTTTGTCCCTCCGCTCTTCATGCAATCACAGAGATGAAGCCTTTTTTTTTTTTTTCTTTTTTTTTGTATTCTATAATCTTCAAGCTTTGAGACTAATAACTATTTAGGCTCAAAACTGTCTGGCATCTTCCCAAAAAGTCTAGTACTCTAAGCAAAAGCATGATGCTGCCATTGAAGTGATTGTGTTGTCTTTCTATCTGTTATGAAACATGCAGTTTTTGCCAAGGATCTGTTGTCTATATTGTCTACAATTATTGACAACTGTCTTTGTGATACCAGATACTAAGTATGATGAGATATTTTATGACATCTCTGCATACTTTGACTTTACCTAGAGGATTGAATTAAGCAAAGTCAGTAGAATGTTCCTTACATGGCTGAAGTTTATTTGTTATCAATCAGATTCACTATAACTGATGGGAAGTGTAAACACAAAAATACTGGATACTGGAATTGAATTTATAAGTGGTTCAATATAGTATTAGATTCAATACCTATTAAGTCAGGCTTTTTGCTTTTTACATTTTCCAAAAGATTTGAATATTTTTCATTTGAATTGTATATAAAAAAAAATACTTGCCATACTTGCCATTACAAGGGGTGGAAAAAGTTTGGAAATGATTTTTAATAATCTCCTAAAACCCTGACATTTTAATCAGCCTATTATTACTTTTATAGCCACTGTACCCAGGTGTTCATGTGGCATTTGACATTTGAAGAAGCCTTTCTGGTGTTGGATGAAAAAAAAAAAAAAAAAAGCACACAAAACAAAGCACTGTGAAATCTCCTTTCGCCACTTCCCGTGTCTTTCGTTTGCAGGACTTTAAAACTTTTTCGGTTCACATTTTATTTGTTTTGTCCCCGGTACAGTGTAGCAGCAGCCCCTTGAGAAGCAAGTTCTATTAACCTCACATTTTTCATCCTGAGTAGTTACTTTGACACGTACATTTGTTTTCCTCCCCCCTTCCCCCGTCTCATTAGTACAAAAACACTAGTCAAAAGCTTCAAAGTCCCTGATCTTTTTGTCCTGTACTTGAGTGGCGCAGCTGGGAAAATTGTGCCAGTCACACATGTAACGTTTGAGGTTTTTAATATTTTGCCTTGTTGTATTTTTGTTTTGCTCTCCTCTGTCACCAGTTTTCATTTGTCCGGGGACTCTGAAGGGCATAGGAGCTGCAACCTTTCTGTTCGAGGCCGAGCAGCAAGCGGGCTCGTGGTGCAAAGACCCGCTCCAGGCTGGAGACAAGGTCTTCTTCATGCCCTGGACGCCCTACCGCACAGACACACTCATTGAGTATGCCTCCCTGGAGGATTTCAAAAACGGTCGCCAGACGACAACCTACAAACTGCCTCACCGTGTGGACGGAACCGGCTTTGTCGCCTACGACGGTGCAATTTTCTTCAACAAGGAGCGCACTCGCAACATTGTCAAGTTTGATCTCCGCACGCGCATCAAAAGTGGAGAGGCCATTGTGAACAATGCCAACTACCACGACACCTCACCTTACCGCTGGGGCGGCAAGACAGACATTGACCTTGCGGTCGATGAGAGGGGCCTGTGGGTGATCTATGCCACTGAGCAGAACAATGGACGCATCGTGGTGAGCCAGCTCAACCCGTACACCCTACGCTTCGAGAACACCTGGGACACGGCGTACGACAAGCGCTCGGCCTCCAACGCCTTCATGGTGTGCGGCGTGCTGCATGTCGTGCGCTCCACCTACGAGGAGAACGAGAGCGAGGCCAGCCGCAGCCAGATCGATTACATCTACAACACCAAGCTGAACCAGGGCGAGTACACGGACATCCTCTTCCCCAACGAGTACCAGTACATCACCGCCGTGGATTACAACCCCCGGGACAACCAGCTGTACGTGTGGAATAACTTCTACGTCCTGCGCTACGACCTAGACTTTGGGCCGCCGGATCCTGCAGAAGGTGAGGGACTGCTTCATTTTCAAGTGTAATCCATTGTCTTTGTGTAAACCCCTCTATTGTTTGGCAGCGGCTTGGGATGTCACAGATGGCTGCTTTTTAATTCTGGATACAATTCAGGTGTGATCAAGGAAAGAGGCTTGTGTTATTCTTGGGGAAAGGCCTCATTTGCAGACAGAAATTACAGATTCACCTTGGAATGAGGGACAACTCTCTGTAGGGTTGAGGCACAGCTAAAAAAAAAACATGAAAAATGTGCATCTTTATTACCACGAAGCAGGCAAGCCACTCAATCCAGCTGATGCTTGGACCCCATCAAATTCTTCAATCTCAAGCCTTATCCGGAACCATTATCTACACCGCCTCCCTGAACTTCCCTCTCACGCTGCGAACATGTAGGAAAAGGCTTGTGCACAGTATGACAGAGGTTATCCTTTCCTCTCCGCCTCAGGATTGCACCATGCATTGCCATGACTACCTCTTCAACTTTTGCTGTTGCCATTTTTCTTTTTTTTTCTCTAACAGATGAGGTGATAATCGGCAACCTATTGTGGGCTAATATTTTTCAAAGGCGAGTTATGGAGCACACAGCGCATCTGTTGGAGGAAAAAAGAAACTGGTTGGAAAAGGAGATCTATTACAGTGAAGAATCCTGTCGTGCAGTTAACGGGCTTAAATTAATCTGTGAAGTGCTGAGAGGCGACATATGTGTCACCAGACAGGGACATTACATCAGGCCGATAATGGGCTTAATTACCTGACAGAAGCCAATTTATCCCACAAGTCTTCTGTATGAAGAGGGGAACAAGAATCTTGACCTGACTGGATGATACGTTATAGAGGTTCGGGTTGCTGCCCCTCTGCCGAGCACTGTTGGATATCAGGTTACGACTGGGCTGCTTATTAAAGAATCATCGAGTGGTGATATTATTTATTGCGATTATGAAATCATTTGTGATGCATCTTATGTATTTGTCGTTAAAAGTTCTTCTAAAAGGTTTGAGCATGGGAACTGTTGAGTTTTCAGACTATATTTACTATATTACCTAAAAAATACAAAAATCAATTTGAAAAAAACAAGTAACATTTTATATTTTACAGTTTTTACTGCCACAGTCTTCCAAAAGTAATACAATTTATACATTTTATAGCTTTGTTTGGCCTCATAGATCAGGCTTTGATGCAGTGATCAACTGATCAAGTTCTTTTTGACTATAGATTTTGTTAATTGGCATTATTTAAATAAGCTGAGTTTAAATTAATCAGGCTTTTTCTGGTAGATGCTGTTTTTTCTTTCGCTTTTTCCTTTTTTTGATGACTAAAACACATGAAAGAGAAAATATGCTGCTGGTTCTTTGGTGTATCAGTTTTGAATCCAAATGACAAAATAAAAATAATTATTTTATGCATCAAAGAATACAGTTAAGCCTTACCCCAGGCAGAATTAGGTTTAAAGTATTTATTTATTTATTCATTTTACCAACATATTTCTTCTGACTGGAGGTAATGTTAATATTTTGGAATGGCCCAGTCAGAGTCCTGATTTGAATCCAGTAGAAAACTTGCCAAAAAGTTTTTTACATCGTCTTTGGAGAGAGGTATATAAAACTCTTCTATTTTTCATGAGCTCAGGAGAAATGCCTGCCTCATTTCCTACCAAAAACAGACTTCTTGGTTCAGTAAAAATTAATTTAAATTCAAAGCTGTTTGCAATTTTTTTTTTTTTTTTTTTTTTTTTTAATTTTGACCTTAACTGTATGTCCAGCTATGTCATTAATTGGAAAATCCAGTATTAGATTCTGAAATTTAGGCTTATTTGAATTAGTCCAGACTCCAAAGAAGAGGTGAAATATCCTTAGATTTATTTGTAATTTGCATTGAAAATTGTTCATCAGTTCATAAAAAAAGCATCACAAGCATCAACCATCAATTAGGGAAGAACATTAGGAAGAAAAATGACAAATACACTGAAATATTACACAAATTAATTTTACAAAGAAAGAACACAAGTGAGATACACAACAGTATAGTTTATCAGTATTGCACTTTATATTTTCTAGTTAATAAATATAATTAAAAGGAACTTTTTTCACATAGTTCTTTGCAACAAGCAACACATAACTGGGCTACAACTCATTCTGAAGATGATTCTGGTTTCTGTGCCAGTTGTGGAAAAACCTGAATATAGTTTTGCTAAGCAGGGTCAGTTTATGAGCGTGTGGGCCCCAGGGCCAGGAGTCAGATTGGGTGCTCTACTTACACAAGTATATAAGTTGCAATAGAACGACAGTTAGGTATGAAACTTTTCCTCATGAAAACAGTTTTTTTTCTCCCAGAACTCGTCAATCTGTGTCCTTTCTGAAAAGATTCTTGTAAGCAAGGCACCATTTCTAAGAGAAACCTGGAAGTTTACATTTGCTTGTCATTATCAAGTTCTAAGGTTAAGTGGGGCTGTGACCTTATTTTTTAAATAGTTGTGTTTTGGTCATTTACATGAATATTCAACAAATTAGAACACTTAATGATATCGACTTGCACCTTGTAGGAAACCTGCCAGTCCTTTTTGCTCTGTCATTACACAGACTGAACATTGTGCAGTCCAAGTTATGTTTTTTTTTGTTTTTTTTTTTAAACTTATGAATATTTTGGAAGGGGTTGCCATGGGGCTTGAAATCCGATTCCTGACCTGTGCTACTGAAGAGAGAGATATGGGGCAAGGTTGATTTTAGAATGGAGACTGTGTGCTCCTGAACTTTGGCCCCATGTCACCAGATCTTGTTTGTTTTCCCGCTGTTTTCCCGGGAATCTCCGAAGACTCAATTAAAAGTATGTTAGAGTTGATATGAAAACTACTCGAGCTTTGATGAGTTCGTCATGCGTGCAAACTGCTAGCTCAACTGCTCGCGTCCTGATTTATGTAAATGTAATTAACAAGTGAATTATCATAATTACCCTCTGTGTCTCTAAAGAGTCTCGGGAAGAGGAGGGAAGTAGCCATCACAAAGCATTTCCAGTGAAGGGTTTAATGTGCTCTCTCAGCTACCGTAATGCCTGGGTAAACATAAATGCCACATAGGCTCGGCATCGCCACTTGCTGCAGTCACACAACACAGTTGTTGATATCACCCATTAGTCTTAGAGCTGGTTTCGCGCTACTGTTCTGACACGGGGATCCATTCAGAAACCTGTCTTCTCTGCAGAGCTTGTCATAGTGGATCACTGAATGTGTTTTATGAGAGCATTTAGTGACGCTGTGTTCTGAAGGAGGCAGATCTGAATATGCTGAGGCCATCCTCAGCGGCAGCAACAGTATGCTCTATAAAGGGCTCTTGAAAATAATTGGTCCTTGTTTATTAGTTTTTTTTTCCCCTTTTCCCAGATCTACACCTCTAATTCTGTACTGTGAAGCTGTTAGGAATTATTGCTGGCCGTGATATGTCGCTGAATTAAACAACGTACTCTGCAGGGTAGTCTAATCGTGCTGAAATAATGTCTCACTCTCTGAAACTGAGGAGCACTTGAGGCGTAAAGGAAATTAATTGTGCCCATTAAGATTCATCGACCACAGAAGGAAGTTACACCAAAACCAGAGCATCTTTTCTGCCTTTATTTCCTGTCGGTAACAGCAGGCGTCGCCGTCCTTTTCTGTCAGCGGCATCAACCTTGACGGAGATTCTCTTACTAGAGAGACGCTGGAACAGCAGCGTGATTGCGGGCTCATTTTAGGGAGAGTTTTGGCAAAGTGATCAAAGCGGGAGATAATTGACCTCAGCAACTTGTCTGCTCTTTTACCTTGCGGGAGAGGCTGTGTAACACTGAAGGCTGCTCAATTCTGGCCTCCGGTTGAGGGGATTAGCTCGGGTCATTCCACATATTGATCTCTCTACTTATTGTTCCAAACAATTCACAGGGAATTAGCAAAAGCATCAGCAGGCTGCTAATGCGTTGCGAACACAAGCCAATATTGGGAGAGTACACCTCCTCAGATGTGTGTCGAACACCCCTTTCACCACCACCACTTAAAAAACCCCAAAAGGTTGTAGCTAGAAAACTTATAGGGACATCGGTAATGCATTCTCTGTGATGTACAAAGGCATTAACTGATTTCTTAGCCAGTAATTGCAGAGAACATTTCAAACTAACAAGGAGAGAAAGGGGAAAATGAATTTGTCTTTGAGGTAGCATTGATTCGAGACCTTAAAGAGGAGAGGCGTAAAATTGATGGCTTTGTTCAAAAGGCTTAGCTCCTTGGAGCATTCTGGTAGAACTGAACAATAAGTGGGCTCTGTGTTAGAAAAGGGGGAGGGGGGAGTGGCATTTCGCTTTCCACATATGCATTGGCTGGTTACTGGTGTCAAGGTTTTTAAAAGTTACAGTTTCAACACAGCTACATTTTCCAGTGTACCATATTTAAATGAGATCCCAGACAAAGTTTCTTGACTACCTGGAGTTTTCTTGACATATTGAGCATCACATCAGCTGGCAGAAAAATGGTTCACCACTGCATAATTTTTCTCAGCTTCAGACATAATTGTTTCTTTTTTTTCTAAATTACTTGGAAAGTTTCACACGAGCTGTCATTAAAATGCTTTTTACACCTTTCAATTTGTAATCTTCTGCAACTTTTTTTTTGAAAATTGCATTTGCATTAACCTTTTCAGGTCTTGCTAATTTGCTTGTCAGTTTTTTTCCTAATGAGTTGTAATCATGTGCAATTTGTTAAATCTATATTTGTTATGATTTTGCAAAAAGTTTGCTTTTTATTAGTAGACAAGATCACTCTTCTTGATTAACCTGATTAACCAAGTTCTTAAAAAGAGAAAAACGGAAATTATATATATATTTTACTCAGTCCGATATGAGAGAAACTTCCCTCTGTCTGGTCAGGCCTTCAGATAAAGCTGGTCACCAGCAACCTGTCAAGATATTAGACTCCCTGTGTTTTGAAATCCCGGGTCGGAACCTGTGCGGATAAAGAGTTTACTTTGATCATCCTTTGATGATTCTTTGGTAGATGTTGTAGTTTTGAGTCCGACAGAAAATTCAGGAATTACAAGATTATGCTCTTTTTTTGGATCAAAGGATTTGTCTCCAACCTTTATCTTGCTTTTAGTACTCAAAAACAGTGCATCAAAGTATGCGCTGTTTGCTGATTATAGACTGAAGTTTAGATTCGATGTTTGAATTTAGTTAATGGGTATTAAAAATTTAAATTAGGCGTTTGACCTAATTTAAATTTACCTTACTTACTTTTTTTCTTTCGGTCAATCCAGACCTATTTCCACATAGAAAGAAGTTTGTCTATTGTCTTTTTTTCTGTCTTGTTCTGGCTGAACCAAGCCTTGCATCTTGCTCAGCTTAGTTTTGCTTTTATATCTTCCTATGACACCTCCAGGTGAGCCTTGAAGACTGCGAACATTTATAGATGTATCACGCACTAAGCCTGTGCTCCACGCTCTAAAACATGTTTGGCAGCAGAAATAGAGTCTGAAGCAAAAGAAGTCAGGGGATTTGGAGCAGCCTTAATTGTTCTGCTTGCTGGATTATGGCAGGAGACTGTTTTAGTGGACCTCATAGGTGTACATGACAGGGAGTTTTGGAGTGTTTTTCTCCGAGTGTATTTCTGTCTCTACATATATCTTCCTGTCCGCACGCGTGTCTGTATAGCAAGCTGCTTTGCCATCTCCTCCTCCTGAATCAGACTTGTCTCGTTGTGACTGTGTTACGCCTGCTGCTCCACAGTGTTCGGTTTCTTCAGGCCTCATAAATTACCCCACGCAGACACAAGATATGTGTCAGGCAGAGCTTTTCTCGTCCATGGCTCTTTTAAGGAACAAATGTCAATAAAGCTGTCAGCCCAAGAATTTTTTTTTTTTTTTTTTTTTTTCTAGGTTTTTTTTTTTATTTATTTTTTGTTTTGAAGGAATGATGGCAGGTTCCTTGGCATCAAATTCAGGAGTGCATTAGTTATCTTGTTACTCTTTACGATCCACGCTACCATCGTGTAACCCTGAATCAAGCAGAAACGGCACGAGCGCCTATAAACAACCTGATGTAAAATTCATGTCTTGTGGGATTTGTTGCTCTGTCATTAATTATCAGCTCGAGCTCCAGGTAAAGAGGCAACTGAAGCTCAGTTTTCATCCTCTAAGACGCCCATGTTATTGAGGCGAGCTACACATGGATTTATGTAGAGCCACATGCACATGATACAGGCTGCATGGAGTCCTACTGCCACTCTCATCTCTGCTATGCTGTCCAGCTGCTGGGACAGCTTTAGATGAATTTTGGAAGTGATGATCTTTTTAGAAGCTTATAAGTAGTTAGCATCTTAGTCGCTGTAGATAACTCTCCTGGTGTCTTCGTGACATCCAGATTAGGTCCCTTATGGTAAAGCTAACAGATAGGATTGAGGCCTGCTACAATACTCTGAATATGCTTTTGCTAAATGGAAGTTTTTCCATTTAGCATTCTATTAGCATCCGGTCAAAATGCAGTGAGACCTAGGCTGCAGCATTTGTTAGTTTCAGTGTCGTAAATTGGATTTAAATAATAATAATTTAAAAAAAAAAAAGTTAATTATATTTTGGTAATATTTAAATTAGTCCTTACATCTGTGACTTTTTTTCACCTGCACATTGATACTCGCAGTAGCTAAGTTTGAGCCGTGTTCATTTACTTACTAGACAAAAATGTGATGATTTTAGTTTCACCGATCAGGGCTCATCATTCTAAAAATGTTCCTATAGACAACCAGTTTCCTGTTGCATTACTTAACAGAACAATTATTGGTGTTGCACCGCCTCCAACCTCCATGTGCCTTGTACATAGTAATCGTGCAAATAAGACGCTGCAAGCTTGACAACGGTTTAGAGCTTCGTCAAGCAGCATGTACGTGAAGCTGTATCATGGACTGTTTTAAAAGATATGCTCTTCTTAAAACCCTGAAGCACAACATTACTTCAAACACCTTGAACTATCCATTTAATATCTAGCACACAACATAGTCTTTTTAATGCCCACCGTGGGAATAGCAGCAGAGAGATGTGGGGTCATTTGAATATTATTTCATATTCTTGCACATTTTAATTTCCTATAAGCCGCATGTGTCTGTTTATTAGTATACAAGGAGGATTAGCCGTGTAAGTGATTCATCTTCAGAACTGAAACTAATTAAAGCAGCTTGATTTGACTGCAAGCTGTCATTCCACTTCCCTGAATAGCAAGCGTTAGACAGCTTACGATCTATTCATTCACGTGTCTGTCTGGACAGGTAGAGAATACGCCGACTTTGTAATTTAGGTGGAAAAAAATAAAGCTCTGCTAGTGGGAAAGTTTGAGGTATAAAATCAAGGACAAACAGAATAAGCCCTCTTCTCATCAGATGATTACACTTTAATATTTTTTGCCATCTTCCTCTCAGGAATGACTCAAGGGGGCCATAATGTGATGAAACTAATTCTGCTTCATCTCCCGCGTTTTTCGACTGATGATCTTGCGGGACGATATTCCTTCTCCCCTTTAGCTGTGTTTTAATTTACGCACTCTGCTTTGACACTGGTCATAGTCATTTTTCAAGTGCTCAATCTCAAACTCTTCCATTACATACAAGAGGTAATATTCACCATATGGCAACGGCGTGCTCTTTGGTGTCAGATTTCCCATAAAGAGTGACTTCACTGCCTCTTGAGAGGAATGCAAGCTAATTGGTGCAGCCCTCTCTTGGATGAGTGCTATCAGAGGACGCGAGGCTCTTACTGGAGGGAGTTGCTCTTTGCAATCAAAAGAAAATTGTAGAGCACATGGTGCAGAGGCATCAGAATAAGCCCGCAGATGTGTTGCCTTCTGAGCGCATTACTTTGTGTGGTACAGAGGAGCTGTGCTGCTTAGCTGACTGTCTTGATGTTACCCACACTTTGATTTGAAGACTTAAGACATGATGACTACAAGGATCCACAAAGATTTTCTTTGATTAAATAAGGTGAAATAATGGTGGTAAGAGTAAGAAGAGTGAAGAGGGAAAGGGGAAGATGATGACCGAGTGTCTAATAGCTTAAAAAGCAGAAGGACGCTGATTGAAGATTCCTTAAACAATTCCAATTTTTGTAAAGCTGCTCTGCTGATTTATTTACTTAGTTGTGTGTTTACAACTGAAAGAGGGAAAAGTCGAAAGAGAAAAAAACATTCTCCGAAAAGTCCCAGGTTACAGATTTTTCTGTAACATCTCTGGAAATCTTTGAACAATGGCCTTCAGGTTGATGAAAATAAACTCAAATTTTAAAAAAAATGACAATCTCTCTACCTTTGTAAGAAAGATAATGGCCCTTTCCCATCAAACTTCAATCAAAGAGTTGCACCAAATCACACGATTACCATTTTTATTGACTGGTCGACCTTAATTTATGCTCAATATCATAAGTCTTAAACGTCGTGTTCACGTAAAGAATCACGTTTGCAATGTAATGTGTTAGATTAAGTATAGAGATGCAATATAAGTCACAGCTTGATACTCCAAGCTTAAAGCGATTATCTGTCCTGTGATTGGAAAATATAGATCTCATAACGTAACCTGGAATTGAATTTGTACAAAGTATTTAGTAGAAGGTACTTTGAATGATAACCTTCCAACATTAATTTTCTTCTCCTGATCTTATAAACTTTTAATTTTTGTCTGATTTTATTTTTTTAATTTTTAAAGTAATTGAAGGTGAAGGTGCCCTAATGGGGAGGAAAAGGGCATAATGGATTGGATGTTAGCACTGGAAAACAGTATTTAAATACCAGAAAGAACCTACCTGTCTGAATATATACCTTCTCCTTCTGCATCGATGGGTTTTGTTCAGGTACTCCATTTATTTACGTAATTTTCTGTTAAATTAACTCATTTTAGTTCATTGGAAATTGGACTGCAGTGAATATTAACTAGTCATTTAGGTACTATAGCATCCATCCTCTCTATTTCCAGTAATATGTTTATTGCTTGTTCATTGCAGCAGAAAATGTTGATGGAAAGCATTAAGATGTTCTGGTCAAATCACTGAGAAACGACAACAGCCAAGTTGTTCTGCAGCCAAATCGGCTGATGTAGCCGGATGCAACGCTTTTAATAAAACAAGTTAATGAGATGAACGTAATAAATTTCACTTCTATTTTTACATCAATGCCATTTAGTTAAGTATTTGCTTATTCATTATTAGTTGTGTAATCGTCACACGCTTCACAAACAATAACGCATATCACAGAGAGTTGAAACAGAAGTAGAGACATTAGGCCATAATGCACAGCAGCACGATTAATGAAAATCAAATCCAGCGTGCTAACAAAAATATGTATTTCCCAGTTTTAAGCACGGTGGTGGAGGGGTGGTGACTTGAACCTGGGTACATCCCGCTCTTCTGTGCTTCACACCATTCTAGATTGAAAACTTAAGGCCATCTGTGCGACAACCAAGGCTTGACTGAATTTGGATCAACAACAAGACATCTGCAAATCTACAACAGATTGTCTGCGGGGAAAAAATAACAATAATTGAGATGTAGCAATGGCCCAGCCAAAGTCCAGACCTCGAGCCAACTAAAATACTGTGGTTGGACATTAACGGAGCTGCTCATAAAGAATGTCTGCAAACCACAACGAACTGAAGCAACATTTTACAGGGGAGCGGGCCAGAGTTCCTCCACTGAGATGTGAGAGCCCGATAAAGTCGTACGGAAAACGACTGCTTGAAGTTATTGCTGCCTAAGGTAGCTCTACAAGCTGCTGAGTTTTGGCACGCACTCAACTTTTCCCATGACTGTATAAATCTGTAAGTACACCGGTGTGCATTTGAGAAGTTAAATATAACATCATTTTTGAAGGGGCATTTACTTTAGAAAATCATTTCTTGAAGGTTCCAGAATAAACAGTACTTTATTTATTGTAAACTTCGGTGCCATTGTTTTTATTGTGCTTCAAATTCCTAAATTCACCAGTGATATTTATACACAGTAATTGTTTATTAGATACAGTTGGCAAGACGGGCATCCCCAGTGGTTGAGACACGTTCTTAGCAGTAATTTTTAACGGACAAAATCCTAAAAGCTACTGTAAAAAGCTGTGGTGGAATATACAACTAAAAGTAAAATAACATTATTGTGAGCAACAGAACTGTAAAATCTGAAGATTTCTAATGGATAAATATATGAACAATTATTATCTTAAATTATTTATTTCCTGTAACATCTAACGTGCACAAATGTTTGATCCAAGGGAATCTTTGCAGCATGTTACAGCGAACTGGATCTTTCGTGATTAAAAAAAAAAGTAAAATGAAAAATATTACTGCTTAAAGATGATTAAAAAGCAGACAGTTTGCATGTTGTGATCATTTGCACTGGAACAAGTCGCTTCAGAGGGTTGAGTTGGAGAAATACGCTCTCAGGAGCAAGTTAATCAGGTGACGCAAGCAAGCTGTTACAAACAGCTGCGTATCAGGGTTTATATCAGCCCGTGGAAAAGCAGAAGTTTGCTCAGGTATGGAGAGCTTTAATATTCTGAAACCCGATTACACTTGCCCTTATATTGCATTATATGTGTCTATTGAATCAACCAAAGTCAGCCTATGAATCTTCTCACTTTCCCTGACTCAATGAAAAAACTTTGCCTGCATTACATAATATGTCAGAAACTTTTTGCTCACTCTCATAGATATCATTGTTCTGTTGGAGCAGCTTGAGAGCCGATATTGACTTTCAGATTACATACGATAGCTTCTGGAGAGAAAATATACAACAATGAATGTGATAGATATAAAAACCCTTTTATCAACTTAAATCTCAAGTTGATTTCATGTTTTGTTTTGTTTTTTTTTTACTTTTTTTGTATTACTTAATAACACAACCAAACCACATAGGGGTTAGCTATGTTAAAGGTCCAGCCATGTTGACCAGGCCAATCTGTGAATGTGTGGCTGACAGCCACATGATCGGTGAATGAGTGCAAGTAAATTGTTCGGGCCCGCGTAGGAAAGGAAAAAAGGTCATCCCGTGAAATGTCACATTTGAGACACTCTGTCGCATTTCCTTTTCACATCATGAGCATCACCCGCCACCCCATCATGCTTAGGTGGCCTCTTGGCCTCATCACAGATATCAGCTTTGTAATAAACTCAAATATTTTTACCTGAATGAAGAAGCGACGATCCCAATGACCCGCTGATTGGTGTGAAACAAGAAATGTCGGCTCTGTCACTATTCTCCCCCGGGGAAATGGAGATAGGTGTCTGATGATGGAGTGTCAGATAGCATGATATTGCATTTTCCCAAAAGCACCCAGGGAACATGATGAAGACTATAGTGGCTTCTCGCATGGACAGACCTCATTGTGGGAAGCTGCTTTTATCTTAAAATACAATCAGCAGGTTGTGGGTGGAAATGTATGGCCTTTCAGAAGACAAGAAGCCTTGGATATCCGCGAAGGCACACAGACACACAAACACTCACTCTGTTTTCTCTTTTATCCATATTGACTCTTCATACTGTATTAAATTTATTGATTTCCCATTCCTGCTCTCATTTCCTAGTTATCTCCAGGCCCTCTGCTGCAGATATCAATCTGTGAGCTGGCAGTGATTTTAGGCAGGGACACACCTGAGTAATAGAGCAGACACTGGTTGGGTTGCACACTTGTGTGTGCGCGTGTGTGTGTGTGTGTGTGCGTGTGCACAGTCACACTCGGATTTGCTTGGTAGGCGTGGACTGAATACAGTGGAATCGCATTATTGCTGATGTATGGTTTTTGCTCGGGGCAGTGCGGTTCTCCTTCCGCGCTCCAGCTTTATCAAAGGGAAAAAAGCGAACTAGGCAGGGAGAAAAAAGGTAAAAATGCAGACAGCCTTTGTCTTCATTGTTGACATTTAATCAGCCCAATACGGAGCCTGCTCGGAAGGAATCACTGCTGTGTGAAAGATTGCCCTGCCGCTACTGCTTGTCTTGCTTATTGGTTTAAGTAAAATAGAAACGGTGAAAGATAGTGTCACATTGTCAGGTTTTTCCCCAGTGTTGTTTTGTGAGAGAGAAGAGCAGAGGTGGAATTATAAAACGATGCTTCCCCCCCGTCCCCCCTCGTACCTTTTTAATTTTCAGCCAACAATAACTCTAGCATTCACCGGTATCAAGAAAGCACATCTCTAACAGCCTCACCGTTCTGTCGCTCCTCCAGTCCCAACCACCGAGGATCCCTCCGTCTCGTCATCCGTCCCCAGAACCACCCCGATGTTCACCACCACCACCGTGCCCACCCTGAGGGGCCAGGGCGACACCACTGGAGCGGGAGCCGATCCCAGAGAGGGGAGGATACTTTACGAGGACAGCCATGGGTCCGTCACGTCCGAGCCCACAGTGCCCGAGTTGCCCCCGACGCCCCGGCGTTTCTGCGAGGCCACCAGGAGGCGAGCCATCGACTGGCCCCAGACGCACACCGGCACCACTGTGGAGAGACCGTGCCCCAAAGGAACCAGAGGTAAGTGTCTACATTTATTTGAAATATATATATATATATATATACATATATATATATATATATATATTTTTTTTTTTTTTTTTTTTTATTATTCAGTTCTTTGTAAAAACTTTCATTTTTCTTTAAAATGGTCAACTTATGTATGCTTCGTCAGGTTTCAACCATTAAACTCTTTAGTTTTTGTTTGAAAGAACAAAATCTGCTCCAGATTAATGCTTTTATTGCCTAGGCTCAGTTTACCATGACAGCCTCTCATGTCTTGTTAGCTTTGCAGTTGTGCCAGACCAATTGCATTTTCTGATGATGGATTAAGCAGTGCTGGGTTTTTATTAGTGGTATCAAAGGGACTCAGTACACCGTATAATACATTTCAGTTTTTTAGTTGTACTACGTGTTAAAAACCAACATTATTACTTCACCTATATGTGCTGGCATGTCTATAAAATCTCAATAAAGTTTATTGAAGTTTATATTAATATGTCAAAACACAAAGTTTTTTTTTTGTTTTGTTTTTTTTTTTTAATTACCCAGATTCTTGTGTAATGGTAAACTTCAATGGTTTCTGGAAATGTAAGGCAAAATGTGTTGTTTATGTAGGAGCTTAACGAGATTAAAACCCTTATCGTTATTTTGTTGTGAATAAAAATACATAAGCTTATCTTTGCACTGCTTCAGACTTAACTAACATAAAAGTTATCTTGTTAAATCCTCTGCAAGCCTGCGATTAACATCAGTACTTTACTAAAGGTTTTAAACCCCTCTAATTGATTTAACTAACAAAACCACACAACACAGATTTTACCTCTGCGTTATTAAATAAAGAAATAAAGAAAACCTAAACCCTAGACATGTAGAAATAAGAATAAATGTCTGACAGTGTCTCCTTTATCCAGATATTTTAACGAAACTATGTTTCAGAAAAAAATAAACATTGTTTCCATTCGCCTTAAGGGTATAAACAGATGTGTTCTGCATGCTAAATCTTCTTTTGCATTTCTCTAATTCTGAACATCACGAAAAAGTACATTTCACTAGTATAAAAGACAAAGTTAAGCTTGTATAGATTCCTTACACAAAGTGATGTATTTAATTATTTAAATAATTATGACTTGTAGTAGCTAATGCAAAGCTAGCATTTTTCTTCTCTGAAATGTTGAATATTGCATAAAAACAGTAAACAAAAAATAATCTGGATTCTTAAATGTCTGCCTACTGACAAGCATCTACATGTACTTTAAAATGAAAGCCAGGCTGCTTTACTAGCAACGTTCAGCTCATCTGTGGTGTTGGGCCCAGGCGTCTCTTACCTTTCCTTTGACAATACCCCACAGACTCCCGGTTTGCTGTGCCACCTACCACGGTAATACCACAGTCCAATCAGGTATTGGCACGTTTGCTAACACTTAGCAGTGTGGCCTGACTTTGGACTTAATAAAACATGGTGGACTAACACCAGCAGATGACATGACTCATTAAAATCATCACAGACAATTAAAACTTCTCAGAGGACCTCGAGCACATCGAATTTATCCACTCTTCCCTCGGACTACGTTTCAGCTTTGTCCGTGTTCTAGAGGAGTTAAAAAAAACAAAAAAAAAAAAAAACAGACTGGTTTCTACCTCAATCACCTTATTGGGCTTTTTACAATGGAGATGGCTAAAAGGTGCTTTAAGCCCACCCTGAAGCTCTTTGTAAAAGAGGCTACTGTTTTTTTTGTTTTTGTTTTTTTTTTGGTGAAGTAATTGATGTGTACTGTATTTCTAAAATATTATTTGTTGGTTCAAAATATTTAATTTTTTTCTAGAAATTGTGCTTTCGATTATAGCATCAAGCCGGATTGATTAAAATAGCAACAATAAATTCATAAAATATATAGCTATGTGTATTGAAACTATATAGGTTTCACTTTTGAGAGAAATTGCTAAAATAAGGAACTTTTCTGATGTTTTACTCTGAGGCCTCGTTTAGTTCGTCTTCTTACCAGCAGCAGAAACATGTGAAATTGTTCACTTTTTACTCTTTTGCTGCTTAATAGTGTCACAGTAGGAAAAACATTCCCAAGCTTCCAACCAAAACACACCTTTAGAAAATAAAATGTAATAGCATTAACAACAGCACAACCTATACAATTTAAAACGGCCACATTGTTGATCTGAATCACTGTTTGTCTGAGACACTTTCTGAACAAAGACATAAAACAAAACGTGTCCGTGCTTTTTATTTGTTTCAGGAGGCTTGGGTTTGTTCTCATTTGGTACGATGACAGTCGCAATTGGAAAAGTCACTTCTGCCACTGACTTTTAAAATAAAAATTAAAAAAAATGAGCGAAAAGCAAGTTCCGAAGAATCTGACAGAATCTCTTAAAATGATCCCTATTTGTGTGCTCAGCATAGTGTTATTTCCACCTCTATTTACATGCACCAACTCTGCCACATTTCAGCGGCGAGGCAGCATGTCACTTTTAAAACCAAAGTGTTGCATGATTAGAGCTTTTTCCTTCCTACATCAAGGAGGGAGAGGAAAAAAAAATCATTATGTACCTTCTTGGTGCTTTCGTGCTATTTCGAAACTCTGGGATAAAAGTGTACAAATAGCAGGGGGGAAACTGTTGCCTGTTTCCAAATGCTCAAGGACAAACAAATAAATGTGACGGACTGTAATCGCGCTGAAATTACATTTGGAAATTATGTGAAACGGCATCTCTTCCACCATAGGTAAATTTAAATAATGCGCTTACAGTTTACTTAGCGCAGTTAAAATCTCTGCTGGAAGCATATGAAGTCAGCAGTTAGGGAAGCAGTTTTTCTGCTGTAGTTATGTCTGATCGTCTGACAACAACATCGCCGCAGTAATCGCGCTGAGACTACATTCGGAGCAAATATCAGAATCTGGAAGTACTGTCAGAATAAAAACAGAGGCAGCAGATACAAGTACAAAAATAAGAGTGAGATGATGTTTCAAGAGGACGCAGCGTCGATTTTTGTCTCGTTAGTGTGGCAGGAATTAATTGGAAATAATCGTGATTTTGAAAGATGAGGCAGCATGCGAGATGCTGAAAGCTGTGAAATGTGTTGATCTTTAACTGTAAACAAATGCCACTTTGCTCTGTCAGTTCTTTCCCCCCTTTCTATCTCAAGCTACACGGACCTTGACAGCTTTTTACTAAACCTTTCCAAACATGCTTTTTTTTTTTTTTTTCTCAAAGCAGACATTAAAATTCCTCTCAGCCTTTCAGATCATTTGAAAAATTCCTGCTGCTGCGGAACATTTAGTATCCTTCACAGGAGAGTCTGTATAAATGAGCGATCAGCAGGAGACATTGTATCCGAACAAGGTTTTGGCTACCCTCCAACTGTTGTGTGTTTTTTTTTTTTTTCTTCTTTTTCTCTGTGCTGCTGCAGGCACAGCTACTTTTCTCTGCACCATGATGGGGACTTGGTGCTCCAAGGGGCCGGACCTCAGCAACTGCACCTCCCACTGGGTGACTCAGGTGGCACAAAAGGTAAAACGGAGAGTTTGCCCATTACAAAACATAGCAACGATCAAGTATAGAAATCAAACATCTACACTGTGTGCAATGGGTGACCCCTTTCCTTGCTTGGTTTATTTTCTGAACAGGTCAAGTGTACTCATCATTGAAACTCTTTCTTTTTTTAATGCAAGGAGAGCCAAAGTCATGTGGCAGAAAAAAGAAATGCTCTCTCTCTCTCTCTCCAAAAAAATCAGGCATAAATGCCAAGAGCTGCAATGTGCTACGGAGAATCAAAGAACCAGGGTCTCTTTCGTCAGTGCTTCTGTTCTTTGATGTTTTGCAGGTAGAGCTGTAGATGTGCAGATAAGAGCTTCAGTAGCCTGAATGCACTATAATAAAACAGGAACACGCTGCATTCTGAGAGAGAGATTTTTGTTCTCTCTGTTCGAAAAAGCAGAAATGAATGCAGCAGGTTCAGGCAGGGCTCCTGGGGTGGGGAGGCGAGTGGTAGTGCATATGCATCTAAAGAGCTGTGCCCTGATTTCGAGCACTTTATGTGATAGAAACAGAATTAGTATGATTTTTAAAAAAAACAACTCTGATGCACAGCGAATCACCTTGGATACTTTTTGTACTGTTTCAGCACTATTTATTTTTTTTCTTGCCATATTATTTCATATTTTCCCTAAATGTAATCTGCAAAGAACAAAGAAAGCAAAATGAATAAACAGATATACGTATAAACACAAGGTTTGTTTTTTTTTTTTTGCCATTTCAGTAAACTGCATCCATACAAAACCGCAGGGAAACCTAGCATGTTGCAATTATTCTCACATTGGTTATAAGAAGAGAGAGACTGATCAGCATTTAATGTCCAACGTTTCCAGTAGCTAATTTTTGCAAAGCTTTGACTACTGATTTTAGCCAATGATGATCTCTCATATTGAGCTATAATTGAGGAAATGAAAACAACATTAACGGCGTTTGTTTCTAGCCTTCAAGCCGTGAGCCAGATACAAAATCATTACAGATTTCTATCTTTAGCATCTCATATTAGCAATTATCACAGCATGTATTCCAAAAACAGCTAACTGCGAACAAAATCCAGAGAGCATGCACCTCCACAAGGGCTGACCTATAATAGGAAAACATTCTACGTGTGAGGATATTGACAAATGTTTCAATACCAGTACGGTTTATGATAAATTAAAAAAAAATGATAAAGTATGGACATCTGTCTGCTTCGGGTCCATTGCGAACATAAACGCCTCATAAAGAACAGTCTATCCAGTAACAGTATTAAAACTGAAATGCGTTCTCCCCATCTGAGCATCATGGCTTTAATGAAAAAAGCTGCTTCTCAAAAGCTTTGTTGTAATTTCTTAATGACTTAAACACTTTGCCTACTTCTTCACCTTCTAAACCTTTTTATGCTGCATTAAGCAACAAGTCCCATCACTGACTGTGACAGAGGCATCCAAGTTCTGAATGCATGCTAAATAATTAGCTTACGCTTTGTTACAGTCCAAGTAATTCTGTGTGAATATCCATAAGTGCAGCAATATTGTGATGATAACTTTACAATATATTTTCAGCCGTAATCTCTACCTTAACTCTGAGATCTCTAAAAGGCTTTTCAAATGGAAAATGTTATATAAATGACAGAGCTTGAAGGATCAAAAGGATAAAACGGAGAAACTCTGCTGTACTCTGTTCAACTTCCCTATTATCTACTGAAAATGTTGCTTACTCTTGCTGTCTCATACCTCGAATGTTCCGCAGACATTATATTTTGTGGGAAAGAATGTTTTTTATACAGGTTCTTAAATTTCTGCGCTTCCTTTGACTTCGTTTTTAAACGGCTCACTGATATTAAGAGTAGCTAACCTTGAGTCTTCTTCCTTTTAATAACAGCATCCACACCAAATGGTCTTGTTGTTACCAGAACATAATAGCTCTTTGGAATGCTACGTTTTACAGATCAGAAAAGAAAAGGGGAAAAAAAAACCAAAACAAACAAAAAAAATAAATAAATAAACATAATGTTGAGTTTCAGAGCTGCTTGCTGCTTTGGGTCGATCAAATTGAAAATTAGCCACCAGCTCAATTCTGCACTCTCTTTTACAGCCTATGTTTTTAATGATGATTTGCACAAGTTATCCGTTTTATTTAATAAAATGTAACCTGGAAGCAATCAAAATATAGCCACCTGATTTATCAGCTTTAACACACTTTATTTAGGCCCGCCCTCTAATATTGATGGATTTACGACTATAATAGTGCTGGTCTTCTAACTGTTCAAGTAGCATATTTTTATACAGTCTCATCACCTTTCCTGTAGATTTAAATTAAATCTCAGACGGACCGAATGAAACTGTGCTTCCTGTGTCTGTACATGTATTGCTTCCTCCTGCACAAATTGATTCATCACTCACTACAGAACAATCCCACCATGCGAATTAGTATAGATGTAGTCAGCGTACGTACTACGACCATGAGTCACTGCAGAGCTGAGATTGGGTCTAATAATAAATACTATGTTACACTAATCACAGAGGACAGCTTATAATTGTTATGCTGGTGTATTTTTCTATACTCCTCTAATGCTCGCGGGTGACTAAAACCTTTTTTTTTTTTTTTTTAAACGAACCCTGTTGCAGTGGATTAGGACTCTGAGATGTATGTGATATAAATTATTCAAGCCGGCGTTATATAACCATCATCTCAGGCCTTCATCACCCACATTTCCTTGACACCCACGCCCCTCCCTCTCTCGTCTGCTGTTTTTAGATCCGAAGTGGCGAAAGTGCGGCTAATTTAGCCAATGAGCTGGCCAGGCACACGCAGGGCCCCGTGTTTGCAGGGGACGTCAGCTCCTCCGTGCGGCTGATGGAGCAGCTCGTGGACATCCTGGACGCGCAGCTGCAGGAGCTCCGGCCCAATGAGAAGGACTCCGCCGGACGCAGCTTCAACAAGGTCTGGCCTGTTGTAACCTCTCATTACACTTTGTTCCCTCCTTTGCTCCTCACTCAGAGTCAGCATAACCCAAGACATTCATTAGCAGGATGCTTACGGATAACACACAGTCTAGCCCGTGCACTCTCCCTCTCACCCACCCACACACACACACACACACACACACACACACCCACACGAGCTCACACACACATACGTATCACAGTCAAGTCTTAGGTGAATGACGCTAAGGGGCCAGGCCTCTGCCCTGAGGGGGAACCTCATTCCTTTACAGCTCCTGGGTAATTAAGGGCTTTTGGAAAAACTAGCTCACCTGGCAGTTCCACCTTATCCGAGCTAATGGCTACGAGCCCCCCCGACCCACCACCACGGCTGCCCTTCCACCCCCACAGAGAATAACTCTTCATTGCTGACAAGTGCAGGACTGCTGTCCTTCGGAGCCTCGGCGGACGCCTTTTGAAAAGAGAGCGGGTCCGAGACACGGCTGCTTCTCTCAGCCGCCGGAGGTACAGCGGAGAGATGAGTGACAGCTTGAAAAATTGCATTATTATTCAGACACTGCAGACTGCTGTTGCTTGGTAAACAATGTGATATTTTGCCGAAATGACAACTGCAGCTTGTGTCCATATGTTCAGACGGCAACATAACTATCGCTGAGATTACAGACAGCTAGTCTGTTCATAAAGGGGGAGTTTTTATGAAGGTTTCCTGCAGTGCTGCTTTGAAATGTCACAAAAAGGGCACAGTGTAACTGAAAACTTCAGGGATTTAACCTCTCTGCAGTGATGTGAAGGTGTACTCGGTGACATTGATGCGCTTTGTTATTACAGCTGCACATGTACACAAGAGTTTTCTGTCCTTACAGGCCGATATGACGTTACTCCTGAAGCAGGTCGTTTCCCTTTGGGAATTCAGTTCTGTTGAGCTTGTCTCAACTTTGTAAAAATTAGCTCGTCGTAAGCACCTTGTCCTGTACATGCGCACTATATATAATGTGGGCATTGTACTTTATGTATAATGTACAGTGCCTTTCGAAAAGCATACACACATCTGTTATTTTGCACCATTTTATTCTGACACATATCCTGTACAATTCAACTGAAAAAGAAATTGAAACAATTAGTTTAAAAAAAAAAAAAAAAAGATTTTGACTTGACAATGATTGTCTGCTCTGCCAGGCAAACGTTTAGAAAATCTGTCACATTAGGAGGACAACTCTTGTCCACAGACCTCTGCAGGGTAACTTAGATTTTTCTCTCAGATTTTAGTGTAAAATTAGAGTCCCGTCATCCCAAAAGTGTTATTAAGGAAGAATCACTCATATTGATGTAATTTGCATCTGTTTATAGTTCAGTCTACCTTGACAATGAAAGAAGTAACCAGACATCATGATGCCGCCACGATCATGATGTGATTGTGGATCCGATGTTCTTTCGGCGGTACCTTTTAGAAGTGGTGCACACAGTTCAACCTTGCTTCAGCTCATTTTCCCCACGAGGTTTTGGGAGATTTCAGCCAGGCTTTTTTTTGTTTTTGTTTTGTTGAAACCTTAAATTTTCGTCCAGAAACATGGAGAAGTGGTTGTCCTACACCGAACACAACCAGTGCTTGGTGGAAATTCCATGAGCTTCTTCAGTGCTGCTGTGAGCCACTTGTTCCCGTCTCCTGAATGATACCTTTGAGCAAGTGGATGATTATGCAAAAGAGCAAATTTCAGAAAAATCCTCCTTGGATACCTGGACTATTATTTAGGTTAGTAAAATTCACTAATGATGCAAGTGGTCTCCTTAAGAAGACTAAACGCAGAAAGTGAATGAAAAGGTGCACTAACGAAGCATTGGTTTAAGGAAATGCACACGTATGCAGCCAGATTTTTGCTGCTATAAGTTTTATATTTTATCCCGCAGTAATCTTTTCAGTTGGGTTGTGCAGGATGCCTCATTAACAGTTGCAGGTGTTGCACAATTTTGAGATCCACTACATACTCTGTCAACAAACTTCCCCTCAATCAGGAAATCATGCTTTTATGGAAGAGCAAAGAAACAAAACAAAAAAAACACACATTTCTCAAAACAATGATTTACAAATGCACATTTTACTTCTCCGCTGTGGTGTTTCCTTTTCTGGTTTTTTCTTTTTGTTTTTTTTTTTTTGTTTGTTTTTTTTTTTTTTTGTTTTGCTTTTTATCTTGTGTTTTGCACCTCATGGCCGCTCCGACTACGGACACTGTATTTCATTTACGGCATCTGATATCCTCAGAAAGCAGCCTGCAAATTTATCCCTGTGTAAATGTAAACACAAGTGAAGATAAAGTCGCGCCAGTTCTTGGAGTTGGCTTGTCAATTTGCATGCTCTGCAAACAAACAAAAAGAGGAAAACAGTGTACATCTGAGCAGCTATGGGCGTGGAGTTTTTGGAAATGTTTATTCGTACATTTGTTTCCAGCAGGATGAAACCACTAAACCATTGTGTGCCCCTTTAGGTTCCATGCAGCCCCTTCCCTGCAAACTAACAACTCAAATCAAAGTCACAGTCTGCAAAAGTTTTGTGCATATCCTTAGGTGTTTTGAATGCCGTGGCCTGGATAAAAGCCCCTGTGCTGCAGTGGAAAGAGCAGCAGTGTTTGATTTTCTATGGTGCGACTTACTTCCAATGACACGGCCACTTACTTAACGCTAAGAGATTAACCGAGGGTTATAAAAATAACTAGCATTTAATTGTTTTCTCCATCGAGTGGAATGCAAAGATTTTATCCTCAGATTGTTTATCCTCTCTGTGTATTTCAGCATGCTGCTAATGGGGAGCAGCAGAATCTAGTCTCTGCACTTACTCCTTCCCGCCGTCTGTGTGTTTCTTATCTCTTCTCCTCACTCGTATGTGATCCATATTCATAGCAAGGAGTTGCCCCTTAACTTCCCCTGGGAAGCTTTTAGATCTGTCTCATTATTTCAAGGTGATAGTTCACAGACCTATGCCTTTCCTTCTTTTCATTAATACTGTAATTGATAGTAAGTTGCATGGTTTAACGCTTCCTTTTCTCTCACCACCTTCTCTCCCCTTTCTCTCTTTACAATCTGTCTCTTATGCTTGATCCTCTTGTTGTGCGGAAAAGCTTCAAAAAAGAGAGAAGACATGCCGAGCGTACATGAAGGTATAACTGCCAGGCTTTTTTTTTTTTTTTCCCCCCCTTCACATTGCTGTTTCTACCTCCGGTCCCTGACGTCTGACTCTCTTGCATGCGCCTTTATCTTTGGTTGTCTCTGTGCCAGGTGACCCAGCTTGTACGAAAATACAGCGACTCTGTCTGTCTCTGCTCTGCCGTCGGTCCCTTTGAGGATGTCCCTGTCAATATCATTCCGTTTGTGTCTCATTCTCCCCTCCTTAAAGTCCAATCACTTACACGTCTTCGCCTCATTTTTTTCCCCCTTTCCCTCCTCCCACTTTTCACCCTCTCCATCAGTCTTATTGGCTTTTTGCACGTTCTGTGAATAATTGCCTTCCCACGGTTGTAATTGCATCTCCCTGTCAGGCAGAAGTGTGATCAAAGTGCCTTGGTGCTCAGTTGTCACTTGCTTACATGGTAAAATCTCTACCCTCCCTTGTCCCCCCAGCAAAAAAAAAAAAAAAAAAAAACTTTTCTCCAACTGTGATTGTGTTTTATCTGAGGGATTAATTTCCGAGCCCGTTGATTTGTTTGTATTTCGCTCCGATTTTTACTTCTCCTCTGCTGCTTTGGAGTTTATTTTCTCAGGTGGGCTCTGCTGAACGATAAGACCGTGATATAAACTCGGGGGGGACAAGATTCATTGCACAGACTAAAACAAATGATCATATTATGGTTTACTCAGTTGCTATGTTGTTGTTTTTTTTGCTTGATATCTCGTTTTACAGAGGGAAAAATGCCATGTATTTCCTTGCACTTATTTGGAAATGTTGTTTTAGCCACACTAGCAGCCCAACTAAAGGTGGCGTGGGTCCTCTGGTCATCCACTCAACATCTGCTAAATGAATTGACAAAAAAATGCACAGCACATATATTTATAGCACCCAGAGGACGCATGATAATGGCTTTTTTTTTTTTTTTTTTTGTGACCCTATGTTTTGCATCATGCACTTTTTAAAGCACATCTTTTTTGTAAGGCCGGAACCCACAAGGTGACATTTTTGCAACATCGCAGTAATGAGAGAATTCATTCTTTCAGGCTTCAAAGTGGGCTTTAGCTGCCAAAGCGTGGAGGGTTCAGCCAGACGGTGTTCCTGCATCGACAGCGGCGAGGGAGGTTTAGATGCGACAACGATGTTAGCTTAGCAGCTTGTCGCATCAATTCCTGCATAACTGGAGAGTATTTTGGAGAGCAAATACTGCTGGTGCAGGCTTTTTATCTTGGAAAACATTTATTTGCACTCCTACCAGCTGGATGGGACCAACTGTTCTACTAGTTGGTCTTTATATTGGTCGTATAAAGACCGATGACACAACCAGGAATTTTGCAACGGTGAATTCTTTTATTTTAAATTTTTTTTAAGACACACCAACACACATTAGTACATTTTATTTAAATTAGCATATTTATTTTTCTGAGCACCCTAAAATATCCAGTGCAATGAAAGGTTCAAATTGTCATCGGAAAATCGAAATAGAGTGACGCTGCTGGAGATTTGCCAGGGCATGTCCATCCACCTTACTGGGCAGCAGAGCATTAATCACAAAAGAGTAAAAGGCTTTACGGTTTGGTGGGAGAATCGCTTGACAGGACAGCTCTGGCCTTTGTGAAAGAGTCGCAAGAAAAGTTAAGACTGCCGTTTGAAAAGTTAAGAAATCCGTTTGTTGATTACTGTAAGCAAATGTAGGAGTCATAACAAAGATTTGGAAGATTGTTCCCTAGTAAGATGAGACCAAGATAAAAAATTTTGGATAACATGCAAAACCCTGTTGTTGGTGTAACGTAACGCTTGTACAGGAGCATATTGCGCTGAAACACTGCTCCCTCCTTGAGACATGGTGGTGGCAGCGTCATGCTGCAGGGACGCAAAGATGAATAGAGCTAAAAACAGAGCAATCCTGGAGAAAAATGTCACTTTCCAAACAGCAACCCTAAACAAAACCACAGCTACCATAAGATTTACATAACAGAATAACTGAACTGCACTTTTTTTTTTCTTCAGATTTTTATTTTCAATACAGTTCCTGTTTAACAACAGGAGTTTATAGTTAACTATTAACTAAGTTAACAGTAAATATTACCAGTTTCTCTTTGAAGTGTAATAAATTTTTTACTACATCATTTTTACAGTGCTCTAAAGATCACTTTTTATTTTCAAAAGTAGTTTTTTTTTTTTTTTTTTTTTTTTTTGTTTGAAGAGAAAAAGGGTCATTCCATTTCTAAAAATAAACCAAAACCAAACTAAAAA
>NW_015113352.1:146357-196002 GCF_001443285.1 Poecilia latipinna
TTTTTCTACAACATTTTTTAAGTGCCCTAAAAAACCCTTTTTTTTTTTAAAAATATTTTTTTTTTTTTTTTTTTTTTTTTTAGTTGCAGAGAAGAAGAGTCATTGCATATCTACAAATAAATCAAATCCAGACTTAAGAATAAATAAATTTCTGCAGCTCCAAAGAAGGGTTTTAAGGCCGCTTGAATGTTGACTGTCCTGTTCAATAAGCTCTCACCATATGTCTCCCTAAAGGCTCCCCTGACTGAACCCCTGTGATTTGTAAACTGACCTCCAACCCAGGCGAGATTTAAAGAGCATTCAGTCAGAAGACAGGTTCTTTCTGCGCTAACATAAATTAGAGACAGACAGGTTTTTCCCTTCTCTCTCTTTTTTTTTTTGTTTTCAACAACTTTTTTTTTTTTCTCCTTTTGGCTTACCTCAGGGTGGGTGAAGATACATTTAGTGTCTGGATTGCTCTGTTACATGCTCATCAAGCACACAAAGCGACAATCTTTCCGCTGCCTGGAAGGTCAGGGCCGTAAAGATTGATTTTTTTGCACTCAAACTCCCAGACATAAAGGAGCACTAACAGCCTGGTGTCTGGAAACAGTCATCATTGTTGTGGTTACCAGGAGCTTTGTGGTTAAATGTTGCGGTTGATCAAATTTCGGCACGGACCCGGGTCCTACTTTGTTTTTAGTCCAGGCATGTGGAGGATCCCGTCATTGGTCAATTAGTATTTTGGAAAATCACAGGCATGACTAATTGGTGCCGTGAACAGGGTCCTGTTGCGGTTAATTACCATTATTGCGGTGGCTCTTGCTGTGGGTAATGACACCTATGGTTAAATTGTCACTCTGAATTATCACACTTAAAAAAAGTAGTCTGAGATCACTCTGCCACTGTTGTTTTTATTTCTGCTGAAATTCTCAAAGCTAGTCGTGTTGTTTCTTAATTTTTGCCCATCCTGAGTCATGAACTCAGCCATCCAGCGTCAAAGGAAACTCTTGTTTTATCGACATATGATACTTGTGTAGGGTTTGCTGGAATGTTTTGCTTACTTAGGGCTTATCAGAAAGCAGGAAATTAAAGGATTGAAACTGAAAACAAGCAAACCGTATACCCCATTGCCCCCGTTTTGACTACTCCTCTGGATGAGGATTTTATGATAATGCCCCCTTTCCTCCAGGAAAACGGCATCAGCAAATTCAGGAATAGCAATTGTTCCTTAGGAAAGCTGGAATTCTGAAACCCAAACATTAGAGGCAGCTTTAATAATTAAAGCTTTTTGGTTTTTTAAAGTTTTTTTTTTTATAAACAGAATATTATACAATGCCTACTATCTTTTTTTATTCCATCATTATTATTTTAGTTGTCCTTGAGAACCCCTTGTGTTTTCTGTTGGAACAATCTTGATATTTCAGTTCCAGTTTTTTATCACATTGACTGTTTCTCATTCATGTTCGCTTCAAGCATTTGCTTCCCAGTCCCTTGGTGCTTTGCTGTTAAACTGGAGTTGTGACAGGAAAGCGAGGGATGGCAAACTGACGTTTTTCTTTTTTCCTTCCTCTCGTCTCTATGGATGCAGGCGATTGTGGACACCGTTGACAACCTCCTGAGGCCGGAAGCACTGAAATCCTGGAAGGACATGAATTCCACGGAACAAACGCACGCCGCCACCATGCTCCTAGACACCCTGGAGGAGGGCGCATTCGTGCTGGCGGAAAACCTGATAGAGCCGGCGATCGTGAAAGTGCCCGCAGAGAACATTGGTGAGTCCATTGAAAACATAGATATGATATCTTAGCAAAAGTATTTACATCTCTTTAACTTTTTTATACTGTTAACAACACACTTCGAGGTAATTTATTTGGATGTATTGGTGGTAGACCAGTACAAAGTAGAATTAATTAGAATGAAGTAAAATTTGAGGTCGCCTTTTAATTTGACTGATCAGTTCTAACACATAAAATTACGCTCGTCTGGCTTTATCTTCTGCAGCTCTAGTTCAGGATTTTGGCATTTTGCCGCTCAAATAGATTCTCTTTCTGCATTTAGCTCCATCCATCTTCCCATCCTAACTCTGATCAGCTTCAATGTCCTCATTGAACAGCAGGATGCCCAAAGCATGATGCTGCCATCACCATGCCTCGCAGTGAAGATGTTTCAGAGTGATGCGCAGTGTTAGTTTTCTGCCAGAAAAAGCAGCCAAATATTTTGTAAAATACACATTGTACAGCAAAAAGTTCAAGAGTTGTGAATACTTTTGCAAAGGGTTTTTTCACAGCACGTCTGGCTCAATTTGTGCTGCTGGTGTTTTTTTGTTTGTTTGTTTTGTTTGTTGTTGTTTTTTTTCAGTTGATTGAGCTGAAATTGATTTTTTTTAATTATTTTCTATTTAGTGATTGGCAGCTATTCTCATTGGAAAACCGGTTTGACTTGAAATGTGAAATGTTCACATCACATCATATTTGACTTGACGTAACAGGACAAAAATTAAAAAAAAGAGGTTCCTTAGTGAAGCAGTCTCATTCATTTTGGTCTTTTCCGAACGTGCAAACTGTCATGTTTCTGCTCGTAGCTCTTTGTTGCTATGGTTATGGTTCCTCCCCCCCCCCACCTTTTTTTTTTTTTTTTGTCTTATGTCTCATTGGTTTTTAATCTTTCTTTGTGAAGTCACCTCATTTGAACGCGTGCTGCAAGATGAACTGTCCCGACCTCTTTGGTGGGAAACAAAAGAAACCAATTGAATGGCACCACTCCATTCAGACGGCTTCTCTATCTGCTTTCTCCGAGCCTTTCCCATTAAGGGGTAGTTAGCAGCGCTGATAACGACAAGTTCTGTCTTTACCAAAAGCACTGATTAATACATTTGTGTAGTATGCCGTATATTGACTATTTAATCACTGCTTTCTGGCTGCCCTCATGAGGCTGTTGAGCTGTCGCTTATCTGCAGCAATGAAGATAATATTTCAGTGTGGGAGCAAAGATACACCCACGAGGAGAAAGGAGAACAGTTTACTTGATCTCCTGGCAAAGGTACAACAAAAAGCAGAAATTTATTGTTTTTTTTCCCCTAATAAGGTATTTTAGAAGGCCACATTAGTTCTCCGGGTAAAATCTAAGCACAAGATGAGAAAAGGAAAAGGAAAGTGAGACGGAGCGGAAGGGTGACCAGTTCTTCATCTTTGTCCATCAGAAACACCTATCTGCTGAAGTGTGGCTGTTGGTGATGGGAGGGGGGCAGATACGTGTATCCTTCTGACCCTTTAGTAATTTCACACATCAAAGGGAACACCACCCTGCAGCTGGCATGCCGGAGAGCGAGCAAGAGAGAGAGAGAGAGAGAAGGGGGGGACTGCAGGAATTTGGAGGATTTTCAGAGATTTGCTCATCCAGCCCCGAGTTATCTGAGCCCACGGGGGGAAGAAAAAGTAAAAGTAAAAGCACAATGATATGTTTGATCCTATGAATATTTGACATTCATGCTGCAGCAGGCTGTGCGCTGGCGTTTACTCATCCTCCACCGCAGCCCTTGTCGTTATTTTATTTTTTTTCCCTTTGCTCTTGCCTCTGAGGCTTTCACAATGCCAGGAAACAGCTCAGTGACATGGGTTTTTTAAGTAAATGACACCCTACGGGATTTTGCCAAAAAGGCTCGACTCTGTTACCGTTACAATGAACGCTGAGTCTTTTACAGATGCACCACTGGGCCTTGATGGTAGAACTCTATTGAACACAGCAAAGCTTTTAAAATGTCGTCTTTGAGTTATGCATCTCCCTGCTTTTTTTTTTTTTTGTTTTCCCGCTAACCTCCTCCTTTCTACCTTCATCCATTTCTTAGTGTTGGATGTGTATGTAATAAGCACCGACGGCCATGTGCAAGACTTCAGGTTTCCACAGACGAGCAAGGGTGGAGCGACTCTTCAGCTATCCTCCAACACGGTGAAAGTCAACAGCAAAAATGGTGAGAAAAAATAATAAAAATCAGAGGAAAAAAAAAGCATTCTCATCAGTCGTGGAAATTAAAAATTTACTGTTGGCTGAGGTCAAACAATTGCTGTGAGGAATCCCACAGCAGTGCATGACCATGCTGGTGACCAGCATGAGGAGAATGGGGCAGGGTATTATGGCTGTACTCTACTTAGGGTTCTGTCTGATAATTGATTAAAAATTAAAATTACCAATATGCCTTGTTTCTTCAAACTTTGATCATCCAATAAATCCAGTAAACGACACCAAAGATTCCACTATTTAAAGGGAAACGGCCTTTCTAAGATACTAAGAAGCAAAGAAATAATCAATCAAGCTCAAATTTCTTTACATGTTGTGCCAAGTGTAGCGTGATCTACTCAAACCAAGTTTTAATCAATCGCAAATGGACCTTCAATTCAAGTTCCTTGTTTATTTCCAAAGCCATGAACATCCATAAGTTTAGATAAAAATCCTCAGACTTAAAAGTGGAAAGTAACATTGTATTCATTTGATCAAGAAAACAGATCATTTAACAGAATATAACAGTTAGTGTGATGGATAGATGAATGGATTATATAAATTCTTTTTCAATAGAAACTAAAACTTATGCAAAAAAAAAACAATATAAAACACGTCACACGTCTAGATATAATAAACATCTGTTATAATCTCCATGGTTTTCTTTTAGTGTCATCTCTAAAAGAAAACAACATCTCCAGATTGATGAGTTACTTTGGCGATTTTGGCTGAAAACTCTAAGGGTTTTTCTTATCTTGATATCCTGAAGAATAATTAAATCAAGATAGGGGCATGTAGGATATGAAACAGCTGCCCCTGTGGTACGATGATAATGATTCGCCCATGAAACGTCAGATGATGTTATTAGATTATTATTATTTTTTTATTTTTTTAAATCTGATTTTTATGCTTTAACTGGATGGAACATAGCCTGTTTAATAGTTAAAGTTTCCGTCTCATCTATCTACTGTGTATGGACCTAAATATACTCTTTTGTTCTTTGCTTACTGTGCAGGATTCAACATATTTAAACATGTAAAATAGTTCAGATAAATTCAACTTTTATTGCAATAGCTCTATATCATGTGAAAAAGGAGATTCCTTACCCTACTGCTTACGAAGGATGGAACCCAGAGTTGCATGCTGGACTTTGTCTTGCCTGGTTTGTCACGATTGGTTTAAACTTTAAAGCGCAGATATGGACATGTTTAGGTGGGTATATTTTCTTGTAGCCATCTTCTACCTTGGGAATATCAGTAGACATCTGGCTTTCTTGTCTTTCCCATTTTGAAAGGTGGAAACAACGAAAGAACTGTTATGTCAAAACCTAAAAAATCCCAAGACTAATTTTAATGGAAAAAAGAAATGATATAAAAAAAAAGCTTAGATTTTTCTAAAACTTTGGATGTTAAATTATATTACTGGAATCAAAATATCAGTTTTTTTTTGTTTTTTTTACACGTTTACCAGCCGTGCCTGTATATGTTTAGGGTTCTGTTCATCCAAACAATGAACCCTCCAATACTTGTCATTTAAAATGATACCTAATTTCTGCACGTTTGCTTTAACTAAATACGCTATTGTGAATTTCTGCAAACTACTACATTTTCTAATTGTCTCGTCGCAGGTGTGGCCAAGCTGGTGTTTGTGCTCTACAAGCACCTGGGCCAGTTCCTCAGCACAGAGAACGCCACACTGAGGGGAATGGGGGATCTGAACAAACACAACCTCTCCCTCACTGTCAACTCCCACATCCTGTCAGCTTCCATCACAAAGGAGTCCAGCCGTGTGTTTGTGGCCGACCCGGTGGTCTTCACTCTGGAGCACCTGGATGTAAGCCTCCTCCTGCGATTTGACCGGACCACCTAATAGCGCTAAACTCTGACGGATACTGAAGTTATACCATGGACTTTGACAAAAGACATTGAGGGGGTTATCATGGGGCCAAATTGTGTGGCATTGTACCAATGCAATTCTCAGATCAGCTCTGGCAATGTTGAGTAAGGAGAGGTTGCGTGTATGAATAAATATGGAGGCTATTTTTGATCATTCAAAGGCATAAAACTCTAAAAGAAATCTTTAATCTCCAAGAAACGAGATCCTGTTACCAATAATATAGTTTGCTTTGTCAGTTGGATTCATTTATTTAGGAATAATTATTAGCCTATTTGAAGGTGTTAGGTTGTCTGCAGGTGTTGTTATTGGTTCCTATGCTTTTCACATTTAGTCACATTGTAACCTTTAATGTATCAAATCTGAAAATTGCACTAGCCCCACCCTCCCACACCTCTTTTCCTCTAAATAAAATCATGCCCAGTCTTTAGATATTTAGCTAATTTGTAAATAGAATCCACTTGTTGGATATATAATCATCCACTATAAAGACATGTTTTGTTTTGTTTTTTTGTAAAAGGCCCGAAAGGTTTATAAAGGAGCCATCATGTTGTAAGGAATGTCTTTTTTCTTTGACCAAATAAAGGGTAAATCTAAAAGAAAGCCTTTCAGAGGCTGAAAGAGACTTGAGACTAAGGCGGAGGTTCCCCTTCCAGCAGCCAAAACATCCAGCCAATCCCAAAGTAGATCGGTTTGGATCAAAACAAAACTCATGTGTGAGAATTGGCCAGTCAAAGTCCAGACCCGAATCCAATTGAGAATCAGCGGTAGGGCTGATAAATATTTTTACAAGGCACTGTACATGTATACACATAAAGAGTTTATTCAGTTATTTTTTATTTATTTATTTATTTTTTGTCTGATTTAGGTTCTTCTGTGTGTTTGTTACTTTGCAGAAGGAGCATTATTACAACCCTAACTGCTCCTTCTGGAATTACTCGGAGCGAAGCATGATGGGATACTGGTCCACTCAGGGCTGCAAGCTGCTGGAAACCAATAAGAGTCACACCACTTGCTCCTGCAGTCACTTGACCAACTTCGCTATCCTCATGGCTCATCGGGGAAATGTGGTAAGTGGCCCCAACCTCGCTGTTCTCGCCTGCTATTTTTCTTTCTCAATTAGTCCTTCTGTCCCCTGTCCTACTGAATGATTTGTGCACACGTAGCAAGTGCAAGAGTGGCATCTCGGCGGCGATAATTAGATTAGAGCCGGAGTAGAAGGTGAGCACATAAGCAGAATGGGTTGGGGGGCAGAGGGGAACAGAGAGTGGGGGCTGTCATTTTAAAAGAGCGACGCTGCGGATCAGGATAGGAAGTGGCACGACGTTATCAGAAGTAATTATGTTTCACCTGTGGTCCGTGTCTAATATGTATTCTCCGTGGCTGCGTACCCCGAGTATCATGGGAAACAGCAGAACCTTGGGTTTTTACTTACATTTGCCACCCTTCTTGAAGTGGTCCAGAATCCATTCAGCTACAAAATGCAATTACAATCCAATTACATGAAAAATAGCATGTGTAGCAGAGACCTAGCCAGTAATAAATGTAGAGGATAAGTATGTGGTTTGTTTAATAGTGCGTTCCAACTCCTGAACTTGGTGCCTCTCATCTGTCTTAACCTCAACCTTAACCACATCTTGAAACCAGAGCCCAGAGGCTGGGCTCAGCCTCACACCAGTCCCCATACATATCACCTCAACAGTAACTCCTGACCTCAATGTAATTACAAATATCACAGAAGGAATTGCCTCACTTTCAGGCCACCATGAGTTTGAGTGATATTTCTTATGGTCAGGGCTGCTTTCCTATTTTTTATTTTTTTTTTCTTCTTCTTTGCAGCCTGGCCGGTTGCCCACTCAGTTTTAGATCTTCTGAAACGCTGCATGAATCAGCCGCACACGGCCGCTGCTCTTTGAGGCAATTTTTTCCCCCCCTCCCTTCCTTCTGATGTTGCTTTCTGCAACGCGCGCGGCATAAAAAAGGATGACGGATCGCATTCAGTTCGTTTGCCAAATGACGTCAGGCTCGATCGGGTTAAATTAGGGCTTTGCAGTTTGTCAAGCCTGTCTCTTGTTGATCAGTCAAACACCCAAATGAGCGCCGAAGCACTTCTGGCTCTGATGTCAAGTTGAACATATAAGCGCTGAGAATTCATATATCTCTAACAGCTGCTGCATTTTGGGGAAAAAAAAAAAAAAAACGGAAAAGAGAACCCTTAAAATCAAATTCACCCTCATATGAAAAGAAAGAAACTGTATTAATCTTTCACTGCAGCAGCATAATCTCTCTTTCAAAAAATGTGTACATATCCAACATTTAATTTTAGTGCATTTATTCATTCTAAGAACATATTCCATTGTAAGAAATGATTCTCACCAGTGCCACAATTATTGGCACCTCCTGCTGTTAATACTTTGCACATCCCCCGTTACGAAAAGAACAGCACTTTCCCTATAAATATTCACAAGGTTGGCGTGCGCACATAGAGGAATTTTTGACTATTTCTCTTTGCATGATATCTCTAGGTACCTCTGAATCCTGGGTTTTCCTTATGTGCTCTACTCTTCATTTCGCCGTACAGGTTTTTAATAGGATTAAGGTCTGGGGACTTGGGATGCCAATTAAATAAGGTTGATTCATCGATGTCTTCTGAATCATTTCTATACTCATTTTGGACATCTGTTTTAGATTATTATCCATTTTTAGTTTGCAGGTAGAGTTCACGAGATTTTTAGAGCCTCCAAAACCATTGAGGCATTCTGAATTTATTGATTTATACTTTTTTGGCTTCAGAAAGTCTTGATTGAGCCCAGGCTTCCCAAAGGAGGCTTTAAATCACCTGTAGCTTAGTGCTGAATTGGTACATTTATTACTTCTTTCGTTGACCCTTTTATTTTTTGAGAAACATTACTTTTATTATTATTTATTATTTTTACAACCTCTGTCTTTCATTTGTTCTTGTTTATGAACTAATCTGATGTAGCACTGTTGGAAGGAAATTAATGCCGAACATTCTCCTTTCTTGTGTGCCCCTGAAAGAATGATTTCCCCGTCACAGCTGCTTTATTGACATAATGTTTTCTTAGTTGTTTTCAACTGTGTCCTTTTGTTAATAAAATCAATGAATGTCTTAAAGTTTTGCCTTAAAGTTTTTGGCATATTGATATAAGAAAGCTGCTACTTTTCTTGTATACACTTCCCATCACAGTCGATACCACTGCCCCTTATTTGAAAGTCTCAATCTTTTGTTCGTCCCACCTTGAAGAGCGGTTAATCGAATCGAGTTTATTTCATATAGGAAAGAGGGATGTGAGGAATTACTAATGTCTCTTAAACATCCATCAACCCTCTGATTACTTATAAAGTATTCGGTGACTTTTGAGTGGTGGCAATTCTGTTTTTTTTTTTTTTTTTTTAATTATTCTTTTCTTTTTGTTCTCTGAATAAATGGACTTAAATAAAATGTACTCTTTCAGTACAGGAGCAAGTTACTGCAGTAAAATTTTATTGCATATTAATGGCTTTTACTCATCTTTAGTAGGTGTGCCAGTAAATTTGCAGAGTGCTGCATGAATATGACTCTTATAAAACTAAACTGAACACCTCATGATTTTCCATTTTCTTTACATGGATGAATGTTTCCACCAGACTGGACTTTAATCTCAGAGAATCGCAAATGCCAGCTATTATGATGAGTAGTGCAGGAGCGAAACTGAGTCTGTGCTCTCCGCGTGCGTTCCTGCAGAGAGACGGGGGCATGCACGAGGTCCTCCTCACCGTCATCACCAGGATGGGTATCGCCGTCTCTCTGGTGTGCCTGGCCATCAGCCTCTTCACGTTCTGCTTCTTCAGAGGCCTGCAAAGCGACCGCAACACCATCCACAAAAACCTCTGTCTCAACCTCTTCATTGGAGAGCTTCTCTTTCTCGTGGGCATCCACATGACGGAGCCAAAGGTACGGGGGGAAATTATGCTGCAGTGGCTCTTGATTTTAATTGTCTCAACTTGAGCAATTAACCTTCACTAACCTAAATTTCACTTCTGATTTGTCTTTTTAAATGTTGCACCAAAAAGAAAGGAAAAATAGCTTTGAGTAAAATTTGAGTAAAATTAAAAGCCTACTTGGAATGGCAGACGGCACCATTTACCGTGTCTTTAATAGGCCTGTCACGGTAGCAACTTTTGCTAGGCAGTAAATTGTCCCAGAAATCTTTGTGATAAACAATAATGTCGCCGTTTTGAGACCGTTTTCAACTAACATAGTGATGGCCCATTAACGACAGTATGAAAACTATGGAATTTATGGAAGATTGGGTGGAGGAAAGACATTGCTGAAAGAAAGTCGTAAGAAGTTCAGTTTACATTTTGCCATGTATGGAATACAGAAAAGTTGTGGTACAATAAAACATGCAAATCTGTGTCCTGGAAAACTAAATCTAGACACCACCCAGAACACATCCTTACGTTGATATAAATGGTAGAGGTAATGATGAGTTCCTTCCACAGGGAAAGGGAACCTGGTGAGAGCTGACTGAAAGATCTAGATCAGTTTGGAAATATGTGCCAAGGCCTAAAACCTGCTGTTCACAGATGATAGTATTTTCATATGTAAAGCTGCTAGAGACAAAGTTTGACTCGGGTGCCCAGTAATCCAAATTCTTGCCACACTTTTCAGATTTTTATGTGCAGATCCATAGTGGTTGAAAACATGTAGCACTACTTTGTGCTGGTCGATGATATAAAATCCCCACAAAATGCATTGAAGAAGAACTGTTTGTAATTTTAAGAAACGGTTTGCAAAGCAACACAGGCATCGATTTGCTGTATTGACGTCGGCATCTTTGGTGAATGCAGGTTCAATATTTGCTGTCCTCTTTGCTTTCAAATAGTTCACTAATTAGAACTATATGAACATTTGAAGGCTAAACACAAACCAGTAGACCTTTTGTAGACAGACAGGACATGGTGAAGTTTATTAAAGACACTTAATGAAAGCAGCTGAAGACCAGAAAATGAATACTTCAGATGAACAAATAAACTCAGATTGAGTGAACATAGCGCAATAGGGCATTGTGGTTTTATACCATGACAAAAACATGCAATAATCTCATTAAAAATTCTGTTTCTTTTTTATTTCAAAAGATATTAAATCCTCTTGCGTGCAACTCCTTTGTGTGTTTCCTTTTCAGCTGGTGTGCTCCATCATTGCCGGAGTCCTCCACTTTTGTTTTCTGGCTGCGTTCACCTGGATGTGCTTGGAGGGCGTGCAGCTGTACCTCATGCTGGTCGAGGTCTTCGAGAGCGAGTTCTCACGCAGAAAGTATTATTACCTCTCTGGCTACCTCGTCCCTGCGGTCGTCGTTGGCATCTCTGCAGCCATCGACTACAGGAGCTACGGAACGCAGCGGGCGTAAGTGCTCCGCCTTCGGCGAATCGTTTCTGCTGGCTTTGCACAGAGAAGATATGAATACAAAACAAAAAAAAAAAAAAAAAAAAATCATGAACTTCTCTACTTAGACACACCCACACAGCATGCATATGGAGCTCTGTGCTAATGACAGTAATATCACAGGGAGTTGTCCACCTCCGGCCCATGGCGAATTTACAGCCTGTCACTGCAGAAAGAGGAGGCTGTAAGCATAGGAAAAGCATTAATGAATATACGGGCTGACTGGCTTGCCAGTTCCTCTTATTTATTTATTTTTTTCTTTTTATTCTTTGCAAATGGATAATTACTGCCCTTATCAGTAAGAAGTCTGCGCTTCTGGACTGGTCTTTATCCAACCAGTAAACTTAGGACTTGGAAGCCTTTAATCTTCTAATTTGAAGAATGAAAGTGTATGTCATTTTTCACTCTCCCAATTTCTTGCAGCAATCCTCACTTCATTTATGCATTCTGAAAAATAAAGACCAAAGGATATTTCTTTTTTTTTTTTTTTTTAAACTTCCAGCAATACATTGTCTGCTAAACACAGACTTCGAAATTACTATGAAGCATGACTTTTAAGTGGTCAGCAAAGGCAAATGACAGCACCAGTGACAACACTGACAAATATGAAAAAACCAGCCAAACTGCCGCAACCACCTATCCCTCGATTCTTTACCCTTTAATGTTCACCAGGTGAAATGACCCCCAGAATCACCACGCCCAGTAACACTCGGCAGAGCGGTGAGCCATAAACCAGGACAAGCAAAAGTAGTAGGAACAGTAAAAAAAAAAAAAGGAACCGCTTAAGAAATAAAATTAAAATAATAATAATAAGTCACAGGTTGCTATCATCACCTCCTTTCTGTGCAATCTCAGAGCAGCACATTTGCAAAACACGGAGACATATAAATGGAAAACACAAGCGCGATAAGAATTGCTTTTTACTCTGCAGCACCTCGTGGCACAGTTCCAACACCCTTTCGAGGTCGAGTTTTCTTCACTGTGGTCAGAAGAGTTGCCGCTCTGTTGCCATGGCCTATCATCTAACCAGCTCCTCTGTGCACTAATCAATACGACTGAGCAGTGTTTTGGCACTGAAACGACTTGATGAACTAAATGTTCCTTTTTACGTGTTCCAGATGCTGGTTGAGAGTGGATAACCATTTCATATGGAGCTTCATTGGACCAGTGACCTTCATAATAGTGGTAAGTTTTAAAATTTGTGCAAACATAGGATCGTTTTTTTTTTTAATCGCAGAGAAGCTTTGGAAACAGTTTATAGATTTTCTCTCCATGTGTGCTGGCAGCCTCTTAGCTCTGCTTTCTCAGATCAATTTGCATGAAAGGAAAGTGGTCCCATTATAGCTGACACGAGGACATCAGTGTCCACTCAGCTATGAAATCCTATGAAATCAGAATTGTTGAGCAGTAACAACGCTGAGCTTTTCGGTCCTCTCGTCTCAACTAGAGAATACTCCCCTTCCTGCAATCAGGAGGAGAAATCGTTTCAGGCATGAAGGTCATTTGCTCAGTGGGAAAACAAGGGGGATGACGGTGAGGGGCGAGGTGGGGGGGGAGAGGGGGGCAACATGGAAGTAATGAGTGGGTGGGCCAGACAACCATTACCAGAGTGCACTGCCCTGCTGAGGATCATGACACATCCCCAGCCAATCCCAGCACACGGACATCTCCATCTTCACTTCTTAATATTTCATGTAGAGTACACCGAGTTCGCCGCAAACTCACAACACACGTGCAGGAGAGGTGAGAACAAACACACGGCGAATGTCCACGCAGGAACACGTATGTAAACGAGTCCAACGGTTGTATAAACATGCAAAACCATGAGAGGAGCTGCACGGACTCCTGCACTGGTTTTATGTGCTTTATTTGGCAGAGAAGTAAGAGACCTGAAAACTGTGGAGGATGGCTCCTTAGAGACCAAGCATGTAGGGGAGGAGGTGTTTTTTTGGGGAGGGGGTCCATATGCAGCTTTTTGCAGAGTGCCTCCCAGCTTCTCTACTCGCCATCCGTCCATCCGTCTGTCCGTCTCACCGTATCTGTGTCATCACTTACGGCTGTGTTAAATGTATCTCCAGCCTCTCGGCTCGTGTGGACGTAAATTGGCCCCAGTGGCTGGGAGACAAAACTCTGTGATCTAAAAGCCTCTTTCTGTCTTCGCAGCCGCTCCTACTTCTTCCATCTTTCTCCCCGCCGCTGTTCGGTTACATATGCCTGCCCCTCACATGCTGCTGCTGTTTCCCTTCCAAGACTATTTTCTGTCATCTTGTCATTTTTTTTTTTTTTTTTTAGACTGCATCCATATGGTCGGATAATTGGGATTCTTTCTTCCTGCAGGAGAACAAAAACTTCAAAAATGTTTATAATTATAGTTTGCTTTCTAGTAAACTTCAGCTTTTTTTTCTACATTTAAAGATTTTTAAGCTTTAAAAAAAAAAAAAAGTCGACCTGAAGTTCCTGATGGAGGAAAAAAAAAGGTTCCACATTACCCCTGTTGTTTTTCATGGAATCTTCAGTGCAGCACATTTGAACAGTTAAATGTGGTATCAGACCAAATCAAAGCTCATCCCCTCCCTTCCTTTTTGTGGCCACAGGCCCTGCGGTGCTTACAGAAAGAGACATCCTGAGAGCATGGAAACCTTTTCTGGATGTATGGCTTGAATCACTTAAATGTTTTTCCTGGCCTTGGTAGAAACTGCCTCTAAAATATGGCATTCAGCTCCCGTTGCTCCCACCCCACACCTTTCTCTCCGAAAGCTTCCACGTCATGGCTTTCAGCCATGACTTGTTAAGATTTGTTTGGGCTTTGCCATGCGTGCGTCCTCATCTCGTGTAATTGCGCTCCGTGTTTGGCGTCGTCTGTAATGACGAACACGAGAAAGGAAGACAAACAGCGAACGCAGCTCGCGTCAAAGCCCCGAGCCGCCTGAGGAAGACCAAAGTGATAACCTCTCGCTGTTGATTTTCTCTGTGAAAGTCAGGAGGCCTTATGATCAGTATAAAATTTTCATAGACCTCTCACTGAAGGTGTGCTGCTTGCTTTCAAGCCAACACAATAAAAGATGTAGTGTTTCTTTTCAGACCATATTGGTTTCTCTCTACGGTGTCTTTCAGAAATATTATTAACCCTTGAATCTTTTTTTTCACATTTTGTCACGATTCGACCGCGAACCTCGTTTAGAGGGATTTCATGGGATTGGCCAAGACAAAGTAACGCGTATTTTAGGACTGGACAAAAATAATACGTGGCTCTCGAAGTATTTCTCAAACAAAGACATCAAAAGTGCGGCATGCTTTTGTATTCAGCTTCAAGAGTCAATAGTCAATTGCAATTGCAGCTGCTAGTTTTTCTAAGAATGTCTTTTACCAGCTTTGCACAGCTAAAGACTTAAATGTTCACACTATTCTTTGCAGAATGGCTCAAGTTCAATCAGAGTAAATGGAGAGCATCTCTGAACAACAATTTTCTCATCTTATCCAAGAATCTCTGTGGGACTTTTTCGACTGGGCCATTTTAACACATGGATATTCTTTGATCTAAACATTTCTTTTGTGGCTCTTAGTGTGGAAGTCCTGCTTTAAGGTCAACTTCCCTCCTGCAGCTTTTTCTCCTAAATTGTCCCGGATTAATGCTGCAGTCGATTTCTTTGTTTTTTTTTCCAGAAGTTGGAGCTTAGAGTTAGGAATGAAGTCACAGCCGAGTTAAGAGTGCAGTTGCAATTCGCTAAAAAAGGAAATTTGCTATTTATTGTTGTTTACAACTTTCAACGATGCCAAAGAGAAAAGGTTTCTCTTCATTTTACACTTTCAACTTCAAAAGGAAAACCGTCCCAAGTAAATAAATTCCACCACTCTGTGCTTTTCTAAGGAAGCATGTAGACCAAAGTGAAGTTGCCAGAAAGAACATGGAAAAAGACCAAGACCCGGGTTCTCAAAGATTCTCTGACTCCACTCAGAGAGCTCCCACTTTATTCTAAAAACTCCTGCAGGGGTTAAGCACCAGCTCACCTAAAGAGGCCTTAGTCCTCGATGCAGCCGTCGCAGGTTCGGTTCCCGGCCTGGTGAGCCCCTTGCCGCATGTCTTCCCTCTTTCTCATTACCCTACTTTCCTGTCGTAGCACTTTCAAATAAAGACCACGAGAGCCAAAAAAACCCCCCAAAAAAACAGAGTGACTTAGTTTGCTTCTAACAGCGACAGAAAGTTCTACCTTACTGAGGTGGCGTGGTTGACCCTGTTGCAGTAGGTACTTATTTGAAGCACACTTATTTTACACCAGAGTCTTAACGTTGATCCTTCAGTTATTTTTACATGGGTCCATAAAAATGTTTTGACATAAAGACACTGTCTTTACTGTAATTGGTTTATACATAAACCATAAAAAATGTCCCCCCAGTATAAGTGATCTGGATTTAGAAGTGTCATGGTGATGAAACTGCAAATTGGAAGCATCACACATTTACACACATTTACAGGCTTCTAGCCGTGCTGGTTAATTTACTACACCATCTATTTAGTGATGGTGTGTGGACACTCATTGCCTGCTTGTATCAAGTTGTTTTATCTGGCTAAACGATCAACACAAAACACAAAAAGGACACCAAAACCAGAGCAGAGCCTGTTCTTGGCAGAGCTCTATCCATTTTAGTATCTGTTTTCTGTTGATATTTCCACCATAATGAAGGCTTAAGAACAGTCCTCATCACTGTTCCTGAAGTTGTGTCACATTAGGAACTCTCATAAGGCCTAAGATGCTACGTGAAAATTCAAGGAAAAATCTGAGAATTTCTACAAAATTTTACAAATTTTCCTAAAATGATGTCATGCAGAGCCAATTTTAGTTTGAAGACTAAAATGAGCTCTACAAGCAGTAACCCCTTCAGCATCTCTCAGTTGGAAGTGAGAAGTACAGTATCCTTTCCACAGACTGATACCAGAGACACCGAAGTTATTTCAGCCAAAGAAGATAAGTCTAGATATTAGAGAGTAGAGGGGTCCTAATGCTTTTTTTCTGCTAGAAAATATTCTTTTGTTTGTACTCTCTGTTTAACAAGTAAAACAGATTTTTTTTTTAAATTCAGTTAAATTTCTTTCTGTTCCTGAGACAGAAGCTGTGATTCAGCATCAGTGTCTGAGAATTTCTTAATACAGAACTGAATATTTAAATGCAAGCAGTGTTTAAATACATGGGTTTTAACTCATTAGAATATCTGGAGTGCTTCACAGCACTTCTCTGTGAGGAACGGGTCTGACTACATCTCTACTGACAGGACCCGAGCCTGCACTGCGAGCACGTGGAACCGGATGCCTTCCTTAGTGCAGTCTATTAACCCTGATGCACATCTGTTTTGACAGGTCAATGTCATCTTCCTGGTGGTGACGATGTACAAGATGGTGAAGCATTCCACCTCCATGAAACCCGACTCAACCAGGCTGGGGGGTATCAGGTGAGGAGTGTCACTCCAGGAGATTAAGAGGCCGGGTGTGTCGTTGCTTGTTTTGTGACTGTGCGTGCGTGCGTGTGTGTGTGCGCGCGTGTGTTTGTGTTTGTGTGTGCGCACTGAGAAAGGGCATGAGGGGGGAGGGATGGTGGTTTATATGCGAGGAGGAAAATAATACGCGCCGTCGCCGCTTCTGCCTTGCTGCTATAATTTCAAAAGCTGTATTTGACCTACACATTTTATTTGATTTTACTTCCAGCCAGACCCACGGTTTTCCCTTTCATATTTTATTTTCCTTCTCAGTCTGTTGGTGGTGCTTTTTTAGCTCACTTTTATGATTTCAGTATTTGCGCTACTCATGGGTATATTGCCTGTTTTATTTCTTCATAAGTGCATTTCTGACCTTTTGGCGTCTCTTTGCTCCTGTGTTCTCGCATAGTTTATAGGCGCATTTGGAAGATAGATCCCAACCATATGTCTTGTTGATTTCAAGATGTGTAAAACGGGGGGGAAATAATTATATGAAGTGGGTTTTAGGGGTGGGGGCTTTCTTCCATCTCCCTGCTTCCAGTGGGCTGCTTTGGGTTGATAAAACAGCAAATCCCTGACCATTTCTCTGCTTGGAGCCTTGTTCAACAATATGTTTGACGGCATGCCAGCATATGTTATGTAGGCGTTTGATTTTTAGGCAGCAACTCAGATTTGGGTCTAAACCAAAAAAAATCAGAAAAAAAAAAAAAAAACTGAACAAAATAAAACATCTTAATTGGCTTTCATGCTTGTTTTAGCTCACATACATGACACATTTGTGGATGCTGCATTTTGTGTAACCATAACTAGCAGTCAATTAATTGTCATTAATTAAGGTCTTCCGCTATGGCGTATAGAGATTTTGTGTTGTGTATATTGGAACTTGTTAAAAAGTTGTCGGGCTTTTTTTTTTTTTCTCCAGACCCAAAACAAAATTATATCCCTGCAGAAGAAGCACAAACAAGTCTGCAGCATGTCTAATAAGCCATGATTATTATTCTGATTTCTTTTCAAGTGACATGTTGATGGTCTGTTTCTCCCCTTGTGTCCACACTCGCTAGATCTTTCTCAGAAATGGGTGGGGGGGAGGACTCCCCTCTTTCTGTTGCTTATTTTTGTCACTGAAACTGACTGTTAGGCTATCTTGTATCCTTCAGACTTTCCTCAGAAGGCGCTGATTGAAGCCTGCTATTTGTGCCGTCTTTTCAGCTACCAAACTCTGACGCAGACCGAGGAGCTGAATTTATATCTATCTGTCCATGCCAGAAATTTGTCAAAATTTCTGCAACATTTCCAGAGCAGGAAAAGTAACCCCAAAAATATATGTAAAGTGCAGTTCAGAAGTTTTGAAATGAAGCACAATTTTTCCTTTTTCAGTTGTTCATCATCACTTTTCTTCCTGTTTTTTTTTTTTTTTTTTTTTTTTTGCAGGTCATGGGTGTTGGGAGCTTTTGCTCTGCTTTGTCTTTTGGGACTCACGTGGTCCTTCGGCTTGTTCTTCCTCAACGAGTCGTCCATCGTGATGGCTTACCTCTTCACCATTTTCAACACTCTGCAAGGGATGTTTATCTTCATCTTTCACTGTCTGCTTCAGAAAAAAGTAAGAAACTGCCTTTTGGGTCTCGTGCAGGGGTGAAAAAACAGCCGAGAGGAACTCGTTTATCTGTAAAGTTGCCATACAGTATGCATTGTAAATGTATTAATACCCCTCACACTTTTCCAGCTTTTGCAAAGGTCAAAAGTTTTTCAGTGGGATTTACGTCGCTTTGGATGTGAAGAACATATACTTTGTATTTAATTGAAAAGACAATAACACCTCCGTCTGTAGTTCCGTTTTCCAGAAGTCAGATAGGATAGAGAACATCTGTTTTCAAGTTTTGCCTCAGATTCTCAATTTGATTTATGTCCAGCCTTTGACTGGGCCATTTGAATAGATAAGTATCCTTTGATCTAACTCACCCCACTGTGACTCTGGATGTTTGTCTCTTACATCCTCAAACAGAGTTTCTTCCAGGGTTGCCATGTATTACGTTCCATCCTTCTTCCCGTTAACCCCACAGTACATCACACATTATCTTCATCATCATCACAGTATGAGTGTGCGCTGTATTAGGACCACAAAGGAACGTCTGAAATGCACTAGTTCACAACTAACACACACTCACACAGCTCAATTGCGCATACGTATAAAATGAAGCCTATTTGATGGTCTCTGTAGTAGATGCCCACTCCTCTCATATGAAAGTACAAAGAGACCTTGACGTACAGCTCAAGACAGGAGGGAAGAAAATGCAAATCACAACTGTTTGTCATTTTTCACCAGTACATTGCTTATGCAGTAATATTGCTTGAGTCGTGTTTCTTGGTCTCAACTGTTTTTTTTCCACCTTTACACAACTGTAGGTCTGATTCCTTACGGCTTTGCTTCAACAACAGCTTTTTCTTGACAGATTTGTGGATTGACATTAGTCTTGTTTTCCACCTCAGTTGCGGATCTCCAGAGTTACTGAGTAGTTGCATCTACCCAGTCACATCTGGCCGCAGTAGGTTACACATGATTTTATTTAAACGTGTCAAACTAAAGAGAACTTCATGCAAATAAATGCTAATGTCACAATTGTTCAGAATTTTAGTAGTTAAAAAAAATGTATTGGCTGCATATAAATTTTATTTTACGAGAAGGAATTTTAAGTGGGTCAAGTCATAGCTTGCAGATAAGTAACAGATTACATGTTTTCCCATTTAACTCCAAATTTCATTTAATTTAAGCCCAACACAGTCATTCTCCAATGCTAAGCATGTGGATAATTTATATTTTCACAAATATTTTTCCTACTTAAGCAAAACAGATATTCGAGGGGAGGCTGTAATTTGTAGCGTGTTACAGGTTTCCTGTCATCCCAGTTCTTGAAGGTTTGGCATTTAAACTGCTGTCGGCTGGCTGCCAGTAGATAAAGATTTGGGATTTGCACCTCTCCCCGAGGAGAGGCGGATGTGTCAAACTCTATGTCCGCGTGTTCAGTTTGTCCTAATCTTTTTGCTGCTCTGCAGGTCCGGAAGGAGTACAGCAAATGTTTCCATCAGTCCCAGTGCTGTGGCGCTCTGCCTTCTGAGAGTTCCCACAGCTCGGCCAAGGCTGCCACGTCTCGATCCACAGCCCGCTACTCCTCTGCTACACAGGTAGGCCAACGGGAAGCAAGCAAGTGTCAAGTGTTGAGACCTTTTTTCCCACGTGTGATTTCAGTTGAAAGCGCATGGTTACATACGCCGTATAAAAAAGACAAACTTTTTTTTTCCTCACCAGCTAAACGTTTCCTATTTTATGTCAGTTAGTTTTTTTGGTAAAAAACCAAACCTCCAAATTCAGAAGATGTCATACATGACTTTAATATTTGATAGGATTGCCTTTTAAGCTGTATGAATTGGGTTAGAAACATTCTGGATTTCCCTCTACAAGCTTTCTCTCAATAGTTTGCTGGCATTTTGGCCCATTCCTCCTGACAGAACTGGTAGAACTTAGTGAGCTTTTTACTGTACTGCAAAGAGGTCATTCTCTTTAAGTCACTTTCTAATTAATTTGGTTGTTCTTTTCTGAAGATGACTGTTATGACGTATTAGTTATGTCTTCCAGGTATATGTTGCTTCCGTATTTTCCACAAAATGTTCTTTCCTGATGATGCCATTTATTCTGAGATATTATTGATGAATGTCATGGTAACAATATGACTTGACTAAATAGTGAAATACTTAACTCAACAGTGATATTTCTGCTTTTGCCAACATTAATAACCTTCCAATTGTGACTGACTTTCACCTTCTAAAACTTTGTTATCCTGCATTCAACAAGTGTCACCAAATGTACTGCTTGGGTACCATGTGTTGAGCAACCTGCATGCATGATACCTAAATAAAAATGGTTTGTTCCAACAGTTCTTTGCATGTTTGAAATTGCAATACACTTATATTCCTATATAGTTAAGTGTAAACTATATTCTGTGACCTGTTTTGCCCAATACTTTACGCTTTGAAGGATGATTTTAGTCTTGCAAACATCCCTGTTTTTTCTCCAGATCTATCAATGGTCATTGTAGCCAAACAACTCAATTTTAGTGAAATACTTCAAATACTTACATTTTCATAACAACTCTCTTCCCAGCTTCTGCCAGCATCGTGTTTGCTTTTCTCTTTAATATTTATGTTCTTTTAACGCTTTTGTATCTCTCATCTGGTTGAAGAAATTTAATACAGAAAAAAAACGTATAGTAGTATTTATTGTGATTATTGAGAAAACCCATTTAGGACACAACAAGATATGTTTAAAAAGTAATAATAAAAAAAATGCTCTTGGTTATTTTCTAAATCTAATATCTTTTGAAGTCCTCGTGAAGGTGAGGCATTTTTTACGATCAGAGTCTGACAGAAGGAAATGCCTCTCAGCCAGATAATGAGTGAAAGATTTACACACTTTCAGAAAGCAGTCGGCATCGTCTGTCAGCCGAGCTTGTCAAAATAATGACGCTGAGTAGATGTATTCGGAAATAAATTACAGCCACGACTGTTATGATGCTGTACAAAACATTTAAGATGGTTTATTTTGTTACACAAGTCAGATCAAGCAAGAAATACATATGTCAGAATTTTATAGATAGGTAAACCCGTTTGTCATTTTTAGACTTTGATTTGTTATGTGAACAACAAAGCATGCAGCTCAGTTTCATTCATGAAGCCAATACTTATTAATATAATTATTACATCTCCTTTCTGATCGTTGAGCCATAGATTATATTTAGCATTAGGAAAATCTCTCACATTTGGATCAATTTTAGCTTGTTTTACAAATATTGAACCAGAGTAAAGCTCCCTCCACACTGACTGGAACCTCTGTTAAAGCTGTTTAAAAGGCCTTAAGGCCTTTTGTTCTCTTCCTTTCAGCTCCCCCAACAACTTTTCTACTTGGTTAAAGTCTGCGGACTGAGGTCGGCACACAAGGTCTCTTGTGTGAGCTTATGTATTGATTTGACCAAATGTTGTTCAAAAACTGCGGTGGTACTAAGGTCTAAAATATCTGAGATCTTTAGGCGTACTAAGAATCTCAGATGCTTTGGGTAAGATACAGACCCACAGCATGACTGATCTCCCACCATGTTGTGCACTGGGCATCAAGCGCTTTTCTAAAAGTGGCGTTTCATGTGAGACCTATGGCCGTTTTTTGACATCAATCATTTAATATGTAGATGGCACCTAAAGCTTCTACACTGGATTCTGCTTACTCCATAATCTTTGCAGGTCTTCCACCCCCTCCCTAACCATTCTTCTTAGTGAGATGTGTAGCAACATAAACGCATAAAGTCCTTTATGCTTTTATGTTATGCGTCCTCGTTTCCTACTTTAAAGAGTGGCTGAAAGATGTTTGGCTCTCTGTTTTTTTTTGTTTTGTTTTTTTGTTTTGTTTTTTTTTTAGATTCGCTGATTAACCTAAAAAGCAAAGTACAACTAAAAAAAAATTGAAGGTTATGAAAATTGTGAATAACTCCCCCAACGTTAATGAATACAACACGCAACAAAGCGGGTTTTAAACTGTGGCAATTTCGCTTGGTTTCTTCAACCTTATATTAATTTTTAAGTTTATAATTTCCTGAAAAGCATCTGCTCTGAACTTAGAACATGGGCACCCTGTGGGAAAGAATTGCTGCTTATCCCACTTATGATATCTGCTCCAAAGACTTTGTGAGGTCTCATTTAGGGAGCGCCGCTGGGAATTCGGTGGCTGCGTCTGCTCTCGCTGCTCGGAGCAGAAGAGAGCAGCTCAGAGTCAAATTACAAACCGTAAGATTCTCAGTCGCTCCAATTTTAGGGAGCAGTCGAATCAATAGCATGTTGTGGAGCTTTGTGATACACAAACATGTCATCAGCTAGCGCGTCAATTAGATCCTAATTTATAGAGAGTATGGTCTGAATCATAAAACCACACAGCCACTCAGGCCTGGGGACCAGAAGCCTTGAAACATAACAGCGCCATGTTGAGCACTAATCAGCGGCTGCTTTTTCTTTTTTTTCTTTTTTTTCTCAACGCAGAGCCGCATCAGGCGGATGTGGAACGACACTGTGAGAAAGCAGTCGGAGTCCTCCTTCATCTCAGGCGACATAAACAGCACCTCCACGCTCAACCAGGGTAAGCAACTGCTGCCTCCGTCATCACCAGACGAGATGCGAGCTCTGTTCTCTTTGTGATGAAGCTCTGAATTAACAGTAAACACTTCAATGGATGCAGCCTGCATCGCTCCGTGCCGACTGAGGGGAGAGGGAGATAAGGCCCGATTTCATGCCGCTTTTCTCCAAACGAACAATCAGATGCATTAAACGCTCAAAGCTTTGCAGCATTTTCTCACTTGTCTCTGCTCGCTTGGACTAAATAAATGGAAAGAAACAGACAAATAATAATATATTTGCAGCGCCTCCCCTCCTGGAACCCCTTTTACGTTTTGTCACATTACAACTTCAAGTGTGTGTGTGTGTGCGTGCGTGTGTGTATGTATTAATGTGTTGTTAGGAGATGGACCAAGCCAAAGTTGGGCAAAATTGTGAAGCGGAAAGAAAATGATACAATTTTCTTTTCAAATAATACTCTGAAAAGTGTTGTATGCATTTTTTCCTAAACATCCACTATATAATTTGTATATAGTACAGTCCTAGTGTGAATGAGGTTGTTCTGCCCTTTAAAGCTTTGTTTGAGGGATAAAGATGTGGAGAGGTTCAAGGTAGGGTTAGGTTACAAAACAGCACAAAAAGGGAAAAACTAAATAGGTAGAAGTGAAAACATACCAAGGGCAAGGAAGAATTTAATCAGAAAAGCATCCAAAATGCTAATGGTAACTCTGGTAACTCTGGAGGACCTGCAGAGACCCACTTTCTGAGTGGGAGAATACACCAACAGGACAGATGTTAGTTGTTTGGACCAAAAGAGGAGCAAGACAAACTCCACTGATGAAGAAAAGCCAGGTAGCCCACACATTCAGCATGTGGAATAAGGTGATCTGGTCAAATGAGTCCAAGATGTACCTTTCCTGCCCTCATGGAAAATCTGTGGTTGTAGGAAACGCACAGATAGGAGACCGCCGTCAGTATGAAACATGGCGGTGGCAGCATCATAATGTGGGGATGCGTTTATTAAGCAGAGCTAATAGGAAGATGGATGAATTCAGTCTCTAAATTTGCAAAGCTAGTCAAGACTTACAGCATCGCTGCAGCTACAGCCGAATGCAGATGCATAACTACAGTTTAACGAAAAAAACTATTTTGTTCCAAGTCCCAACAGGACAAAATGTAGGAAAGCGGTTTATCGCTTGCAAAGCACTTTTGTGAAGTTTATCATGTTATAGATCAGGACTAAAGATACTGCCATCCCAAAGTAACTTTGAAGGTAGAAGAAGAGGACAGAGAGGAGCAAAGTCGAATCGGGGTCAGAGCAAGCTTTGGGAATTATTCCAGCATCATGAAACCCAGGAACCGGAATCTGCCAATACAGATTTGGCTTCAGCTCGGCACTTTTTTTATTTTTTTTTTTTAAAAAGCGATCCTTGCCAGTACAGAGTTTCTCAGCGATTCATTCTAATAACTTTGGATGTGTTGTTGCATTCCCGAGAGCTTAGAAAAGCGCATGATGGTTGATGAGGATACTGTGTTATTTGTGGTAGGCCGCATGGATATGTTTCGTCTGCTGTCTCGAATGGATGAGTTTGTTTGGATGAATCTGCCTCGCATAAACATTGCAGCTGATTATGTTGCCAGGCTTTGGTCAACACTTGTCCCTGTAATGCTGTTTGTCAGCTGCATCGGCGAGCTGTTTGAGTAACGGCACGCCTTGACCAGCGTTTCCGCGGCTGCTCCGTCCGCGGCACAGACGGAGCAGAGGCCGTAAATCTTCTGTGGCGACAGGTTCCGCACAGCGAGTATCAGTGTTTGTTTATGGAATCTACCCGACGCGTTGCCGCAAAAACCCTAAGAACATGCAACCTTGAGCTCACTTCCTCTACTGTTTTCGCCTCTTAATTCTTTCCCCTTTTCTTCTGTCTCTTCTTTCCGTTTATTGCAGGGATGACTGGCAACTACCTCCTAACTAACCCCCTCCTCCGAACCCACGACACTAACCCCTATAACAACCTCCTGGCTGAAACGGTGGTGTGCAACACCCCCTCTCCGCCGGCCTTTCACTCCCCAGGTGCACATCCTCTACCCCTGCCACCTCACTTCTTCTCTTTCTTTGTCTTTGCACAGATTTTGTGGTTGTTTCAAAAGCACATATGCGGCATTTTGACAAGTGTTCCCCTTTCTGGAAAAAGAGAGACAGATTGCAACCACTTTCATGTCGAGTCTGTTAAAGCTACAGCCAGCTCTTTATTTTTTAAGCGTGAAGAGCGAAAACCTGGCTCCGGTTTCAAAGTACACCTACCAGCACTTCCGAGGCTCAATAATTAACATGTTTTATCCTATTTGTGTAAAAACAACAGGTTGTTAGGGTTTAACAGCGAGCTGGAACATCAGGCGAAGCAGCCTCAATAACAAAATCAGCCTATCAGGACCTTAAAAGCGCACTAATTAACACTTTATATCTCATTTGTTTAAGCCATTGGAAAACAACAATTTGCCATTTTGGGGTGGGTTATCTGCCAGTCTTAGAGCAGAGCTGTTCCCAGGCAACCAACTGAGAGAGAGAGAGAGCGAGAGAGAGAGAGAGAGAGAGAAAAGAAAAGAAAGTTAACGGCCTTTGCCAGAGGAAATATTCCAGCAGGAAGTTGTCTTTTTTATACATTGCACATACTTGTGCAATTAATAAATGATCCTGATATCAAGTGTTAATTAGGGAGCACTAAAGGTGGCTGCAGCTGGGCCGTGTTGCCTGGTTAACAGCCTTTATTCTGTATGCTATTTTAGTCACTGCAGCTTCATATTCAACAGACAAATCTTGAGAGTGATGTCACTTTTCTCATCTGTCTCCCTGCCAGAAAACAAATCCTTCTCAAAATGCCAAACTGTTCCATGAAGTATGTTGGAATTTTTTATTTTTTATTTTTTTTTATAAGTGACAGCAGTGGAGACTGAGACTGTGACATGGCATAACTGAAAACGTTCAAACTAATTATACAGACTCTACCTTTCGTCCTTCATGTCTCGCATCTTCTAAGTGTTTTATTTATCGTTACCTAGTTTTCCCTTTTTTATAATGAGATCAACATCAGAGTATTCGTCTTATCTGGTCTACTTAGAAGTCTTGTGGGAATTTCTTTTTGGTGAACACAGCTGCAGCATATTAGTCCAGATTATTTATATATGCTTATATACATATATGTTGTTATCACCACCTGACAAGTAAAATATCCGAGGGCAGTCTGGAAAAAAAAAATGGGATTAGATTAGTGACGATTTGTTTGCCCATCATTCACTTCCCATTCATCCATCCATAATTCATCCACCCATCCATTGGTTTGTCCATTATCCACCCACCCATCTGTTGGCCTCCATCCACCCAGCTAACATTCAGGCATCCACTGAGTTCTCCATCATAAACCTTTTATTGTCCACCGACGTGGATATTTCATGTATGGAGCATTGGGCGTCGTCACACAGTGACAACTTATTGAAATCTCGACATTTTTTCCGAAGATAAAACCTGATTTGGAACAGCGCTGTGCATTGTGACCTACTTCTTCTCTTGCAGAGTGAAAGAAGCCCAATCAGAGGAGGGAAAAAAAAAAACAGAAGCCTGTGACGCAATGCGGGCAGAGTTACAGGCCTCTGTTATTTCACAGGCACTTGATGATAAAAAGGGAATACACAAGGCGGTAGAATGGCAAAAGTGTGTACGGAGCGACTGTGCCGATTAACCTGCTCCAGTCTCTGTTGTTCTGTGCTGCGAGCCGGCTGGCAGCACAATGCGCACCTCATGCTTAGAACTAATGAAGCAGTGCTTGGACCGAGCCACTGCTGAACTACTGAAAACCAGATGCACTTTTTGATTACATTTTTTTTTTTTTTTTTTTTAAATTGATTAATTCAGTTTTTATTGAGGTGAGTTCCTCTGCAGCCAAGCAGCTCAGGTGCATTCTATCCCTAAAATGTTTACCTGCCTAATCTGTGTAGAATAATTGCATTTTAACTCTGGTGCACAGGAGACGGATAAAAAGAGGGAATATTTAATTACCGGGTAATTCTCAGTGTGTGATCATAAATCCTTGCCTTACACACTTTTTTTTTTTTTCCTCTCCTCCTGAGGCTATCCTCTGTTGTTATTTGTGTTCAAACACACAGGCAAAACAAAAGAAATAGTTCACATGCTTATAAACGGGGGTTGGGGGGAAGTCAAGGATTTAACATATGGAAAATAACGTTAAGGGAGCTGCAGCGGCGTGACACACAAATGTCAAAACCTGGCGCGAAGATCACCAGCCAAAAATGAAATACGCATAGAGAGAAGCTGTCAAGCTCAACACAGGCGTGTACTAAGTTTGCCTGCTATAGTCATTACACTTAGCTCCTGGAAAAGGATGAGCCTGTCCTCCATTATAAGTGTATTAATACAAAGTAATATTCTGCAGATGTTCGTCTGATGCAGTAAAAACTGGAAAGAGAGAGCATATTGAATGAATCTCTGCTGGAACGTTTCCCAGAGTGCAGCTGTCGCCATGTCCAGTTGAATTCTGTTCACATCATTTCCCTCCCTTTCCCGATAGACAATACCTGTCTGCAGTAAAAAATAAATAAATAAATAAATAAATAAATAAATAAATAAAAGTCCAGGTTGCATGCAAAGATAAATGTACATTTTGAAGCAAAATCTAAACCCCCCACACCCATCAGCACCTCGACCTTGAATTGCATCTTGCTCTTTGCACTTAATTTTTTTACTCATTCTAGAATATATATATGTATATATATATACTTCCTTTGTGTATTTTTTTGACATGCTTGTTTAAATCCCAGCTCTTACCATTTTTGTCTTTTGTTTGCCAGGAACAAAATATATTCAACTCGCAATAAACTATCCTGAATCCAGACGATTAACTAAATCAGCAACAAAATACCTTGAAACTGGTTCAGTATCCTCACAAGTTAATATAATTAGGTTATTTTAACTACTTTTATTGAGCTGCTCCGGATAAGTTCTTACATGAATGCAGGCCTGGCTGAGAACCTTTATCAGCACTCCACTTTCTCGCTGCTCGTATGATCCCTTCTGGTGCTGCCCTGGGCAACTGCCTTTTGTTGCTCAATCAAAATCTGCTACTGACGCCCAGCTGATCAAGTGAGTGATATTCCAGAAATGTCTCATGGTTAAACTGTGCAATGTCCAATGAACAGTACATAAAATTTACAGCTGCACCCTCAAGCCACAACCTCAAAATAGAGCAGCCTAATCTGAAAGCGATGGGTATAATTTGAGATCTCGGACAACCCCCCCATTAAAGTTAATAAGGGCTGGTCCACAGTCACCTTACTCATTGCTCTCTGTACTTTTTTGGCACTTTCCATAAAATACTTTTTTTTTTTTTTTTTTGCTTTTTAACTTATTTTTGGTTATTTTAATTCATTTTCTGACTAGTTCAGTTGAGACTTGACATTGACACGCTGTCCTTTTGTTCGCCTGAAACGATAAAAACCCAACACTTCAATCACATTAAGTCCTCCTAAAAGCGAACGAGGCACTTCCACTTAAATCTTTAACACTTACACTATAATTCAGATGCAGCCTGTGGAAAACCACAGTAGTTTTTGGTAATTTGTATGTGTTCTACATTGTTCGTATAAAAGTGGGACAAACTCAGTTTTTTTTTTTTTAATTTGGGGCCCAAATATTTTTCATTCACCTGAATAATATTTTTTGGGCTTTTGCATTTAACAAATTTTTTTTCAGGGTTTAGTGTTTATATGACAAATAACTTCAGTGAGTTTTGAAAACGATTAAAATATTGTTGTTTTTTTTTCTGTAACTTACACAGGGTCAAAAAATATTCATACAGACTCAAATATATCCCTACATCTCTACCTACATTCGGTTAAATGTAGTCTTCAGCAAGCTTGTGGCATAGCTATTGGTTAAATATTGACAGCGCTTCTTTTTAACCCACCCAGATCTCATCTAAACGCTCAGGAGGGGCATTAGAAATGTCACGGTCAGACAGCTGGGAAAGAGGGGTTCTGCCACCAGACCGTCGGTTTCCTAAAGCACACATAAAAACCTTGTGGGATCTAAATGACCCCATCTCTTAAGACGGTGGGACTGTTAAATACAGTACAGCTGATTTAAATGGGTACGTTTTCTTTCTGCCTTGGAACTCAAATTTTCAATGGGGTTGCAGTACAGACTATTCCAAAAGGCTGATATTTACCTGCTTTATATATTCCAAAACCATTTTTATTCGTTTTTGGAATCATCTTCTTGTGGAAAAGTTTGTAGGAAGTCCTTTTCTTCCTATTTTCCACCCATTTTGCAAGAGTCCAAGTACCACAGGGGAGCATAACAAACTGCACACCTGACAGTTGGCACAGTTGTCTTAGACTAGAAAGCCTCAAAACATCCTTTTTCTCATTGAGGCTAAATATTTCAAATTACCAGTCACAGGATGTTGGGCACTGGTGTTCCATCAGCATCCTGTTATAACGGGTTTCAATTGAGTTCTGGCTTGCTCTTGCACTCTGTTTCTTTCGTCAGAGATAATAGTTCTGGTCAAAAGTGAAAACTTGGTCTCAGTTATATCTTCCATCTGGTCAGCGACCCCAGACATGCATAAAAACTGGCTTTAGGAAGGATAACCATTCTAATGTTTGTCTTCTGGAATTCCCCAAACTCAAACCTGTTGAAAATGTATGGTCTTGTGCTTTAAAGCTCGCTGTGTGCCAGGAAACTAACCACTTTAAATTAGCTCTACCAACTCTGCTAAGAGCCGTGTTCAAACATCCAGTCAGAATTATGCCAGGAGCTTGCTGGTGGCTACAAAAAAACTGTGTGGTTTCTCTGCAACTTCCTAAGGGACAGTAGTTTGAACATCAGTAGGGGTGTCTGTACGTATTTGAACCTGGATATGTGCAATTTTGAGCCTGTGTGCATTCCATAGTCCATAATAAATTTCAAACATTTTTTTTTTTTTATTCCCTGAAGTTGTTTCTTCTATATTCATTCTTCTCCCCCAAAAAAATGTTTTTTAATCACGTCATTAAAAGCCCCAAAATGAATTTAAAATTCATGCCGGACGTAAAGTTCTGACACAGGCTGTATATATGCTTGCCGCTGAATCTTTTCACCTGCAGAGTCCCTGGATTCAGTTGTTTTTTTCTGGCTTTTCCTTCTCAATCTGGCGAACAAATACATGCATTTTTCCATTCAACTTAAACACTTCACAGAAAAATCAACTTGCGGTTTGAAGGACACAGCTGAATCCAGGCTGAATGTTACAAGCTTCCACTTTTGTCTTATTTCACTAATTTTGTTATTTCTGCTGCAATTGAAAGAGCATCTGTTTTCCTTTTTTGTTGTTGTTGTTGTTGTTTGCAAATCAGCTGTTCTTAGGCCTGATAGCCTGAGCAGACACACTTGATGTGAGTGGTGGCAAAGTGAGTCATTGCACGGTGTCTGTGTTTCATGGTGTGTGGGGGGCCTGCCGCTGTTCTCATGGGGCCCCCGGCGTAAAAGAGGTGGCTGGCCATCTGTGTTTGACATTACACTCTAGTCTTGCCTTCTTTTACCAGGTGGAATGTTTTATTCATTGTGGATGACACATTTTCTCATCCCCTCGTTTTCATCTACTTGGGTTATGCACATCACTTATTTTTCAGCCGTTTTTGCTGCTGTGATGTTACCTGGTCATGAGCTACTTTGTATGTATTTTTTTTTTAAGTTTTAACTCATTCTTTGGTCTCATTCTTCCAATATTGTTCAGGATAATTTCTTATATTGGCCCGAGAACGTCGTCTCTAATGAGGACGAACATGGTGGGAAGATAATTGGTTCCCCTTTGAATTTCATGTTGTCGCACTTACATGAAATTAAAATCCAACCTCAGATCAAAAAGCAAAAGTTTAAAGTGTCCTGATCAGTATCAGCTGGAGTGCTTTGCAAAAATATTAACACCTCTTGAACTTTTAAAAAAAATTTTGTCATGTCCTAATTATAAATCCCAATGCATATTGGGATTTTATATGCTAGACCAACACAAAGTAGCTCATAACTTTGAAGCTGAAGAAAATTAGACAGCTTTTTAACTAAGTAGCACATTTTTTACTTGTACCTTTACTTTGATTTTATTTAATAAAATCCAGCGCAAAGAATTAGATACGAAGGAACACATCAGGAAGGTTAGGGATAAAATCGTAGCGAATCTTAAACCAGAGTTGGGTTATAGAACAAAATCTCAAGCTGCGAGCGTCTCACGGCGCTCTGTTCAGTCCATCATCTGAAGATAGAGAGTATGTTTCAACTGCAAACACACCTAGACATACTGACAGGCAAGGCCAGGAGAGCATTAATCAGAGAAGCAACCAGGAGGCCAGTGGTTACCGTGGAGAAGCTGCTGAGATCAACAGCTCTGGTGGAAAATATGTGAGCAGGAAAAAATGTTATTTGTGCATCCTGGCCTTTAGGGTTAGCAAACATGCTCTGGTCAACAGGGATCAAAATTTAACTTTACGACCTACATGCATATGCAGAACCCTGACGTTGCACAGCTCTCTGAATACATCATTACGTTAGTGAAACACGGTGGTGGCAACATCATGCTGTGGTGTATTTGTGCAGTAAAGTCCAGATCTAAATCCAATTAGGAACCTGTGAAAAGACGTGAAAATGCACGTTCTGATACGTCACATGAAGAAATCGACAAAAAAATTTCCATCCAGATTTACCAAACTGGATACAGACAAAGCCTTGCAGCTTCAATTCTCCACATTGTGTTGGTCTATCATGTAAAATACCATAAGACTGATTGATTGTGCCTCTACTCAACAACATGCAAACAAGTTCAGGGGCTATGAATATGTTTGCAAGACCCTTCATATGTGGATGGTGTGGTGGTTTTCTTTCTTGACATGAGAGGAATTATATCTTACCTGCTTTTCCGCCTTTCGTTCTAGGACAGCACTCCCTCAGCAACAGCAGGGACATCAGCGCCATGGACACCCTCCCCCTCAACGGCAATTTCAACAACAGCTACTCCCTGCGCGACGATGACTACGAAGCCGTGGGTGTTCGAGCCCCTGGTGACCTGGGGGGCCTCAACCTGGATGACGTCGCATTTGAGAAAATGATCATATCCGAGATTGTCCACAACAACCTCAGGCCCCGCGGGGCCCCTAAGGCTCGCAGCACCCCAAGAGAGAGGGACCGCGCGCCGCCTCCCCACACCAGGGTGACTGTGGACCAAGGACGGGGAGGGAGCGGGAGCGAGGATGATGCCATCGTGGCAGACCACACGGAGGCCTCATCCCCGCAGAGAGGTGGTGGAAGAGGAGGCCACACCACCCTGGAGCTGCTCCTGCACCCCCACCACAAGGAGGTGCTGGAGGCCCCCCTACTTCCCCAAAGGACTCACTCTCTACTCTACAGCGCCCAGAAGGCTCCCAGGCGCCTGGAGGGCCACAGCAGCCATGGCTCCGAGACTGTTACCGCAGTGGAGGACATGGGCTCCCAGTCACCCAGCAACAATAGAGACTCTCTGTATACCAGCATGCCAAACCTGAGAGACTCTCCGTCGCCGTCAGCTTCGCCGTTCCCGCCGGAGGAGGGGGAGGAAGAGGAGGAGCTCTCTCCCTCGCCTCACAGCGAAGGCGAGGATGCGTATCACAAGAGCATGCCGGAGCTCGGCGACGCTCCGCAGCCGCTGTCCTACTACCACATAAACCGAGGCACCAGCGATGGGTGCATCGTCTCGCCCAGCACTGAGGACTGTGAGCAGGACGGAGACGCCCCGAGCGATGGACAAATGCAACTGATCACCAGCCTCTGAGAGGGGGTGCAGGGTTTGGGCACCTCTGTCGCACAGGTTTGAACAGCTGGGTGCTTTCTGGTGATGTCAAGAGAGCCTAGTGGGCCTGGCTCCGCACATGCCATTCCTGTTCGGACAGGAAGTGAAAAGTCCCCGGATTGGGAATAGGAATGAAAGACTTTTTTTTTTTTTTTTTTTTTGCACAGAGATCTCATTTACACACAAGACACACCCAACTGAGGCCAGACAAATGTGGTGCTGCGGCTGCTCTGCTGCAGGACTAATGAGGTGCAGAGGATAACACAGAGGCCGCAGTTTCAAAGATAAGTCTGGTGTTTCTGTCGTACTGAGAGAAAAATCGAAGAGTAAGGGATTAAAAAAAAAAAAATTAAACCTCCAAGCAAAGAACCATGAAGCTCTTGGCATATTCCTGGGAGACTTTGCGGAACCAGGGTCCTTTTTAAGTCAAGAAGTGCAGAACAAGAACTAGTGAGGTTCCACTTACACCGTCAGGACTGTAAAGTTAAGAAACCACTAATTCAGACTCAGGCCTTATATTTTTCTCTATTGCACAATTAACTGTTGTACATGTAACAGCTGAAAAAATATTATATATTTTGCTGTACCACTAGTGTAAAAAGTAAAAACAAAAAGACAAAGTGAAAAAAAGATGAAGAAAAAAGAAACGGCAAGAATTCAGTAGTTATGCCCTTTCAATGTTAAAATTCTTCAGACAAGGTTAATCAAACTGTTGGAAATGTGCTTTTTTTTTTTCCTCTCACACTTGACTTGTTGTAGAATGTTTGAATATTAAAAAAAAAGAAAAAAAAAAGAAGTTTTGAGACATCAGTTCATATGAAACCATGTTCACATCTCTGCTTGTGAAGTGTTTTTTGCTTTTTATGAATGATGGGCTTTTCGCCTGTAGTATATTTGTTGACACCGGGCCATGCAAAGACTTAACGTTAGCACGAACGAATTGGATCCCCGTGTAATTTATTTGACTTGAGAGAAACTTTCAGTTTTGACTCCTTTCCTTCCATGCCTTTGCAGATTTTGCAGGTCTTCTTTTTTATTCTTTTGCAAAAATGTTTCATCCTTTGACACTAATTAATTTATTAAGTAATTAAAAAAAAAAAGATCATGGTCGGGGAAGTGTGAAAAGACAATGCCGCACTGATTAGGTTAATTTTATTTCTTTTGTAAGAGCCCATCATCAACTGGTATTTAATTCAACTCCTGTTTGATATTAAATAAATGTGAAACTTTTTCTCGTTCGCAGAAATCTGGCTGCTCTTTCTTATCTTTTTTGTGTTTTTTTCCCCCCATTTGTTTCTATGGCTAAAAAAAGGAAATGCTCTCTCTTCATGCAAATATGTATCTGTTCACTACAAATGAATATGTGCATTAAATCCACTTGTGTTCAGCTTTGTAAATATTACCATCTATCAAGGACCAGCATTTCATCTGAATTGACCTTTCAATGCAACACACAAACAAAACAAAAAAAAGCCCATGCTGTTCTCACGGCAACAGTTTCTCCCTGCTCCCATTCTGTCTCATTCCCTCTGTGCTTTCCCTCTCTTCTGTATGAGACATCTGTTGTCCGTCTGTAAAGTCTGTCCGTTTTATGTCCAGTAACAGCGGTGTATTTGTATCCTCCCCCCTGTGGTGGAAATGGGTTTTTTAGAAATGGCAGCTGACGAGTTGCACATGGAGTCTTGATTTTTCTTTACAGCATGCGATAAACTGTGCAGTATTTAAGAGTTAACAGATACCCAGTTTTTATAATGCTGGACTAATGGAGTGGATAAGAAGGAAACAGATGGTACTGGAAAAAATAGGCCCATTTATGCTGTTCTTTAAAAAAAAAAAAAAAAACGAACAGCATAAATGTTCTTTAAGTTTTGTTTTCTGAAACTTTTTCAGAAAATTTATCTGTAAATTGTGGAATTGTGAGTTTTGTTTTTGGGGGTTTGATGAATGTACAGGTTCATCTCAAGGAATTTGGATATCACTGAAAAGTTGCTTTTTCACTAATTCAGTTAAATAGTGAAACTTGTAGATACGTTATGCACATTTTAAGTCTTTATTATATAAGACAAAACTCATATTTGACACATAAGTACCATGTTTATGCCATGTTGTGGCATGCACAATCACGAGAAGACTTTCATTAAAAAAAAAAGTTAGAACAGCTAAAGAAGCTTGTTGAACACAGACTTCTTTTCCTGGCACAAGTAGAAGAGGTTTATATCTTGACATAGTTTTTATTAGGCATCATTTCATTAGACATTTCTGTATTATTTTTTTTTTTTTACTATTTATTGATCTCAACTTAATTTTCAGATTTAAGGCTTCATTATCTGTAAGCCATAAAAATCCTAATTTGCTAAACTGAAGCCTTAAAATATCATTCTGTTAGAATCCACAGACAACGAGTCTCGAATTGATTTCTAAATATTTTTTTGTAAAAATAAAAAAAAACACAAGAGCTTATATTTGTGCTACTTTATGCCCATAAATCAAGTGATCTTTTGCGAGAAACCATCAGAATGGTGCAGCAGTTTTGGACTGCCCTTTATTGCATATTTCTTATTCTTATGCAAGATTCCACAAAATCAGTGTTTGTCTTGAAAAACATAGTTTTTATTGTTAATGTGAGACTGTAAATCTGGTTGCTTTCAATCATGTGAAACCACTTCTTTTTTTTTCCCCAGTCAGTTATAAAGTCAGGAATTTTACATTGTAAATTTATTATAAGTATTCCATGTGATTTTTTTTTTTTTTTAAGTAAGAAAAAAAAAGTACAGACTCCTTTAACTTATGGTTCATTTCATTCATGTTACAAACACAACTTACAGTCTGTTTAATTGGTGGTTTATGTGACAGACCATCACAAAGAAGTTTGAAGACCACTTCAGTGGAAACATAATTCTACATTGAAATTCTTTCCTCCCAAATAAAAATCTGAAATGTGTGCCGTGTCAGTATTCAGGCCCTTCTAGATTTGTTACTTAGAGCCATATTTTGTTGCAATTACAGCTGCAAGTGTTTTTAACTTGCAGTCTGTTTAAGCGTCCAGATGTACGTATTTGTACATCTGGATGCTAAAATTTCTGCCCATTCTGATCAGCTTCCAAGTCTCCAAACCGAACATCAATAGGACTAAGATCTGTACTTTAGCCAGTCCACTCTGCAATGATCCAACTGTCTCGTTGTAGCTCTTGCTGTGTGTTTAGTTTTGTCCTGGCAGAGGGTGAACATCTGCCCCCGTGTCTCCAGTCTTTTGCAGCTCCATCCATATTCATATTAATTCTGACTAGCTTCCCTTCTCCCTGCTAAAGAAAACATTCTCCTACGATCATGACCCACGATCCTGTCACAATCATAAACCTTTTGCGTCATCTATTCATGTTTGTCGCTGCAAGATGACTAAATTTGGGGGTTCGGGAAATGTAAGTAATTTTGCCAAGGCACCGCACGATAAAACATTTTAGAATCACATTTTGTTTATGAGCCAGTGTGGAATCTTTCCATTTATAAAATTCCCCACAAATATCTCAAATATTCATGTTTATTTATGATGAAGAGAAACAATGCATAAAATGCAAATCGATTTAATTTAAATCAGGGGCCAAACTTGGCATCCAATTAGATTCTTTCTCAGAGTTTGAGTTTAGAGGAAGCTGATGTTGAATGGTACCGAGTGATGCTCGGTGACACTGACAGATTGGAGAACATCTAAAATATCAGACGAAGATGCACCCTTTGAAGCGTCGGGGGGTCTTTTAGCGAATATTTAAATGTCCATTCATCCATCAGCTTTCTATTCCATCTTTTTGCGGTTAACAGATGAAAAAACCTGAGGTCTTTCTCAGCCGTCACAGAAGATGGGTCGGATACAAATTCTGCAGCGTAGGAGCAATCGGCGCACTTCTGGTCATATCAGTGGGACTTGATAAGAATAATTTTTTTTTAGTATTGTGGATTTGAGGGTCGGCTTGAGCTGCTGGTCTTTAAACCCACGTGTGATTCTTAAGGTGAAGGAGTTCTCGTTTTGACTGATATTTCGTTCCATCTGCTATGGCACCTCACATGATGGTATAATGTCTGGATAATGGAACTATTATTATTTTAAGGCCTAGTTTTTTTGGATTTCTACCCTCTGGGTGTACTTTGCATACATAAAAGAAGGCTTTTTAAGTTGAAACAATAAAGTATTAAGGCATTAAGGCACTGCCAACCCTAACCCCACCCTAAGTATGGCTGGCAAAACCAATCATTTCAAACTTTTCATATCTGAGTGAGACAAGTAAGCTAATAAAGGACATATGTAGTAAAGTTGAACAAATTTTGCTGCTTTTTGATTGTCCCACTCCTGCTTGTATCTTGAATGACCAACCCAAATAAAAAAGGCACTTTTCAGACTATCCAACTGTAAAACCTTATAATATATGCTTCATCTCTTTGGTCCTTTGTACGTCCAAGTACTTACTGGCTCAAACTGTGTGTCAGTTCCCCGAGAAAAAATGTGCAGTATGCGCTTGGATTAATTTCTCCCCACAGGCCATGATCAAAAGCCAGCGTTGTGCGTCTGAAAGTGGTGGCATTTGGCTCAAATAGGTTGCATGTGAGCATTTTTTTGCATCAGAAATGCTGCTAGGGGATGTATATGAGGCTATCATCATGGAAGAGTTTAATCCATAATGACAAACAGATACTATTTTGCAATCCATCACTGGGATATTTGTACATTCGGGGTGAAGTGTGGCGAGAAAATGAACTGTAGGTTCCAGGGTGATTCATTCACACATGCGATTCTCATTTGACGATCACGCCAAAGGAACTGAGAAATGCTTGGGTGCGTTGCGGCCCGTGCAAACGAGTAAATCAAGTTGTTTAACCTTCTTGGTCTAACTTAATAGATTATCAGATCAGCTGATTGTTGTTTGGCTTTGACAAGGAAGTAATATAATTGGACACACTGTTTGACTCTAAAATGTCACTGTAAAACGTATTGCCTTGCAAAAGTCTTCATACCCTTGCAACTTTGTCACCCTTTGTCATGCTCCAACCACAAACTTTAACGTAGGCAAAGTTTGTAGGGGACAGAACAACACTATGCAGTGCATAGCTGCAGTTATAGCTAAAATCGAGAAAAAAAAGAAAAAAAAGTGAGGCACGCATCTATAACATATTCTGTTCCCTAAGTTTTATTGAATTTTCTTAATAAAATTCAGTCTAAATGGCTGGTGATTACTCATTCAATAGAGTTCACCTATGTGTTATCTTATTTCAGTGTTATTGTTAGAGAACATTAGTGCACCAACAATATTGTGAAGACCAACAAATATAGCAGAAAGACCAATGTGGTAGTGGCAGCGTCAGGCTGTGGGGAGGCTTATTGCCAGCCGGGAAAATATTTCAAGAAAACCTGTTAGAGGTCGCAAAAGACTTCAAACAAGGGCAGAGGTCCAACTTCCTGCAGGACCACAGCCCTAAATATGAAGCTAAGCTGGAAAGCATTTTCATGTGCTAGTATGGCCTACTCAAATCCACGCCTAAATGAAATTGAGAATTAGACACAAGATTTTGAAAAATGATGTTCATTGACACCCTCCAATCAGTTTGAACAAGCTTAAGGTGTGTTACAGAGAAGAATGGACAAAGGTTTTCAGTCACGTGCGTGAAGCCGGTTGAGACGTAGCACAGGACTTAATTACAACAAGACGTGGCTCCACAAAGCATTACTTTACCAATTAACTGTCCTAAAATGGCTTATTTTAACAAGACAAACTGTCAAATAGATTCAAGGCGCATAAATGCTTTCATGAGGCACTGAGTGCTGTTTATTGTGCATCATCAGGCAAAGCTCCCATGGTAGATTTCAAAGATTTAGCAAAAATGGAAATGTCTTTCATATGTACGTTTCTAGGAATTTTCCAGCTTAGCTGGCCACACACACACACACACACACACGCATTCGCCAGTCACAAAGCTGAAGCAGTTGCTTCAGGATCTTTGTGGTGCAGTTTATTAAGTGGAAGTTGGTTGCCAGTTTGCTGTCAGGAAACTGACGTGGAGGCCAAAGCAAAGGTCTGGGTGCAGTATGGCTCTCAGCATTGTTTTCTGAATATAAAGTGCTCGGTTTACACAGAGCCCTCCAAAAATCCCCCAGAGACAACAACCCCATCTGTATTTCATACAGACTTCTGGCTTCCCTTCAGTTATAAATTAAATTAAACGCAGAGCTTGATGACCTGCTAGCAGTTCACTGGAGAACGGACAGGCATCGTTGGTGAAAGCTTCCTCTTCAGCTACACAGGCCCCACCGAGAGACAAACGCTTCAGGACCTGTGTGATGTCACAGCTAGGACTCTTTTTTTTTTTTGTTGTTGTTTTTTTCTCAGGGGTGCGTGATGAGTTTCCTCCTGTCTGCTTTATAAAAGACAAAATTTTGATAAATGAATGCACTGAGCTTCCTTTTCCGAGCGCAAGGATCAGTTTTGCATGATGCATATATATTGGTTCATTATCACTAAGTCACCTGTGCTCTGTGTTAGCTTTCTCACCGCATTATTATTTTAAAGAACATTGGATTCTGAGATTGAACAATGTATAGATGATCCCATACTTTTCTCCAAATAACGCAGAGGGAGTAAAGTGTTGATAGGAGAGGGGTTCCAGACACAAAGATCAGCATTTCTCAGGCTCTCCTCATCCCGCCGTGACGGTTTCCAGCCATTCATCCTCTTCAAAGACACTCCTTACACCTCTGACTTCTCGTTGCCTCGCTGACATTACCATCTGTCCTTATCTGATGATATTATGATGCACCATATTAACCATGCAGTGTTTGCAGTGCAAATGAAGAAGTTTCGCAGAAGTTTCCCAGAGATGAAAGTGCTTCATTTATCAACTCATCTTTTATCTTGGTGCAGTCAAAGCCCCGGCATTCATGGGGCAGCGGGCAAATGACGATGCAATAAATAAGGCCCGGTTCGAGAAAACATTACCGTGTTTTCATTTGGAGCCGTTTGATGTTTCCCGGCTCCAGCCCCTGGTGATTTGGACATTATTTCATGTCCATCATCAAAAAAGACATCAAACAAGATGCTTCATTCAAAATCAGATCACAGGCTGGTCCAGAATGTGCTTTATTTGTGTCTGCATGTGGGTGCTCTGTACTGTATGTGCACTGCAGTGCTCTGAAATTTACCCATAGTTTTGTTTTTTTGTTTTTTTTCCTCATGAAATCTCCTGAACTTACTGAAATGATTATTATGTTTACAGAATCAGCTTTTTTTTTTAAGCCCGCTCTGGCGAGGTCTTGCTTTGGAAAACATAACAGTATTATTAAAACTATGAGGCAGCCTTGCAGAAAATGTTTACTTTCTTGGATAGTGATCTTTTCTTCAGCTTGTACCGGACCTATGCATAATTACATTATCAAAACCATAATGCGGGAGGAGTATTAGATATCCCGAGGGCCTCAGCTTACATTCCTCTACCTTTCTCTCGGCAGCATGAAGATAAAGAACATCTGAATCATTCCTGCTCTGCTGCCGTCATCTCACCAAACAGCAGAGCACTGAGAAGGCTCACGGTGTTTTGAGCTCCAGGAAAGGCCCGGTACTCGTGTTTGCAACAGGCATAGTTCTGCTGAATCTTCCAGAAGAAACAGGGCCACACTCTTCAAACATTTTCCAATTTTAACAAAGTGAATGGATTGTATGTGATACACTAACAAAAAGTAAAAATATATATTCATTGTTTTCAAAAATGTTTTACGAGAACAAAATGAAAAACATGTGGCGAGCATATGGTAGCTTTGCAGGAGGTGCAGAAAAATCAATCTTAATTATGAGTATCTGTTGGTAAGACAGCTATTAGTTGTTCATTCTACAGATCTGGGTTTTAGGAAGTCCTGCTTTTAGCTTTCCCCATGCCATGTAGAGGACGCAGTAAGCTTGTAAAAGAACCAAAACTGAACTTTTTGGCATCAATGGAAAAACATGCAGATGGTGTAACCATGAAACTGTACAGTATGGTGAACACACCCTCCCAGAGTAGAAGCATGGTGGCCATGCTGTGACAGTGAAACTGGTTGGAAGTTATTGAGAAGCTGAATAGAGTTAAATACAGGAAAGTCTTGAAAGAAAATATTTTATAAGAAGGTTTGTGTCACGAATTTTCATACAACACATCATCCTGTACTTTGTATCACTTAGTCCCATAATACCTCAATAAATTTCAATGAAGCATGTGGCTGCAATGTGAAGAAATGAGAAGAAATTCAAGCAGCATCGACACTTTTGGAAGGCCATGTAATCTTTAAAGGACTGTTTGCTGAAAAAAAAAAGGGTTCATACAATGAAGCAAGTACCAAATATTTCTCTTCAACTTACCATGTAATTAACTACGCAGTAAATTTCCTGCTGCCAACTCTTTCTGTTGATTGAAAACTAAAAAAAATTGAAACCACATCCAACGGAGAGCTGCCTCAAAAGAAATATGGGCTTGGTTCATCTTTAAGAATGAAGCCTATTGTGAGAAATTTAGACGTCAGACTAAAATATGCTCAGGAGCCCTTTTGCAGTCAGTCTGGGAGGGCTTGAAATAATTTCTTACCCGCTTGTGTTTTTGAGGAATAAAAGAAAGCGATTGTTTCTCACAGAGCCCCAGAAAGGCAGATGGGGAGAAAGCAGGCGGTGCAGGGGGGGAGGGAGAGTGAGCGTCGTGAGACAGACGGTGAGCAGCAGCCTAACATGTCAGAAACTATCCGAGTCTGAGCCCGGCAGCTGTAAAACTGTCATACCTCGTAGGAAACACCAGCACTGACCTCAGAGCTGGGCTAAGGTAGCCTGTCCCACCCATTACACCGTAAACACTCCGCAGAGGCCCCTGTTTTTTGCTGGGTTGTCTCTGTTAAAATAATAGCAATACAACCCCAGGAGACGCAAACATAACATACGGCTGCTATTAGTCAAACACTTTACAGAGGAATTTTTCCATATTTAAGCAATTGCTCCCACAGTTTTTTTTTTTTTTTTTTTAAACCATTTGAGACAAAAATGTAATGATTGTAATTTTTTTAAACATGCGACTCAAGTGGAAAAAAAAATGCAATTCAGGTGTGGGAAGAACATGTGCAACAATAAATGTAATCATTTTTATTACTTGAAAGAGCCTTTTATTTATCACATGAAAATAAAGGCAAATCCTGTGATTTGCAAAAGTATTTACGCCCCTTCAACCTTTCCACATTTTCTTGGGTTACACTCCTAAACTTTAATGGTCAGAGGGCCCGGTGGCGCCGGTGCACTGCAGCCTCGCCTCTGTCAGACTGCCAGTTGTAGCTGCAATCCGCTAGCATGCCACCATCAGCGTGTGAAGGTGTGTGTGAATGGAAAAATGACTGGATGTCATGGGAAGCACTTTGGGGTTCTCTTACCTGATAAAGTTCTGTACAAGTATATAATTAAGACTTGCTGTGCTATGTCAACAAAAGGAGTGTATAATGTTAGGAAAAAGATAATACATAATTTTAAGATTTTTTTTTTCCTTTTTTTTTTTTTTTTTTTCAAATAAGTATCTGAAACTAGCATGTGGCTTTGTGTGGAAAAATGGCAACACTCACCATGGTATTGCCGTGAAGCATGATGGTCGGAACATCAGGATGTGGGGATGCTTTTCTTCAGCAGGGGCAAAGAAGTTAAGAAGTCCTGATAGGAAGCTGGTCTTAGGTAAGCTGACGGCGATCAAGGAAGAAAACATGCAAGGCTCTTCTAACGTATTGACATGAACTAAATTCAAATTGTGGTTGCAGTTTCATCTAGATTGATGCCCATTTATTTCAAATTTTGCTTATTTTAAATAAACTTGCACTATGCTATTATAACTACTTAATTTAGCATCCCGAAACAATAGACCCTTGAGAAAAAAATAACAGAAAAGCAATTAAAAGCAATTGAGATCAATTAAAAAATATATATATATATATATATATATATATATATATATATATATATATATATATATATATATATAGGAGGTCAGTTTATTGTTGATGTGACAAAATGTGGAAAAGTTCAATTGCTGTCGACACGTTTGGAAGGCACTGTGTATCTAGATTTGTTTTACATTTGTAATTTATCTCACACACACACACACACACACACAAAAATTCAATAAGAGACAGAACATGAAATAAGGGTGCTCCTGGTTTGTAGAGTTGGAGGCAAAAGTTGTGCATTAATCGCTTTCAGACTGTGTGCGCTGTGCTTTTGTTGCCCCCAACTTCACTGTTGGATAACCGAGACGATTTGTAGTATTAAACTGCAGGGTGCCCTTATTTAAAAGGCTGTTATTCACAGCTAATTTACTTACAGTTTGGTATAATCATCCAGCCAGGATGTTGTCTGTCTCATCTGAATGTGAAACACAGTGGTACAGTAACATGTGGAGATAATTATGAAGCTAAGATAATCAATGTCATGCTTGAAGTTGCAGTCAAAAGACGCCCAAAGCAATGTTTTCTTGAGCCATTGGTTTGAAAATCAAAGTGACGGGTTCGAAAGGGGGAGGGGAGGGTTCAGCTTCTGCTTTGGAACTGCTGAAACCTAATGGAGTGTGTAGCTATGAAATGCTTTATTAATGCTTTCTTTTTAAGAGACTAAAGTGACCTTTACTAAGTATTACATGTACATCATCATAGTTTATACTTCAGCAAAATATTTAGTTTGGGACTAAAGACAGACAAATGCCAAGCCATCATTAAATATTTCTAAATAAATGGAAATTATTTTAGAGTAACAAAAATAGTTAAGAATGACATATCGCTTTGAAAATGTAAACTTTGTGGCAGAGTGAGGAGAGAAGAGTGAAAAAAAAACCGAAACAATTTTTTTAGAGATCAGATTTCAGAGGAAAGGCCTTTTGGTAACTCAGTTAACAATTAAATATGCCCTGCAGCAAGGTTTAGCTGTGTATCTCATGTCAGGAAATCCCACAGTGGGTCCAAATATGTGCACAGAATTTCTTTCTTTTCTGCTGGAAAATATGAAAGCCATGCTCCTACTACTAACCATTGATTAGACACAGTTATTTCCGAGCATGAGGGGCAGAATCTGCCAAAAAAAAAGCTAAAAGATGGATCAAAAACTGGACAGAGGTGAATAGAAAAAACATCTTATACACTAAGATTGTGAACTAATATTTACACATTTTCCACAAAGAAAAACAATCAAATTACAGTAGAGTTTCAAGGTTCAGTTTCAACCAAGCATTTAAAGTTGCTCTAAATGAATGTACTGCATATGAAAATCGGAAGCTACTGTAAATAAGCAATTCCAAACTAGGTCAAATCACAGAGTATGTTTGTAAAAACAAATATCTTCAATTTGAAATTACTCTGACATAAACAGTGGAATAAATTTTAATGACTCAGTGGAAGGTTTAAGTGGAAAAATGAATAATTCAAAAAAGAAGACCCAGGACTCAACAGAGCAACTTTGTATTTTTCTCCACCTAGAAACCAGCTTGCGATTTTCCCCGAGGGGCAGAGGAGTACTGCTGGGACGAAGAATGGGTTGCCTCTGTGACCCCTTCGCTGATAATCAAAAGAAAGTGAATGAATGCAAAGATGGCAGAACAGAGCCAAAGAAATAAGAAGGAACGGAAACAAGAAAGAGAAAACAAAAGCGAAAGGAAAAAGAAAAAGAGAGGGACAAAGAATCAAAAAAAGAAGGGAAAACTTATGTGTGCTAAGAAAGCATTAAAAAAATAGATATACAAGTAAGGGAAAAAATGACATCACCATAATCTTGTTTGTGACCTCAGTAAAAACCTTTACTTTGTATTTTCCAAGTCAAGGTTGAGAGTTATTTAAGAGAACTTGACAAGCGACACAAACGTTAGCCTCCCTTTTACCATACATGAAAGGAAACTGCTTGTATGAAGTCTTAGCGGTACTAAAACATCATGTCAGTGAATCCAGTCAACAAATCAAGAGCACACAAGAGCCTAACTGTGTTGCGCTGACAGCAACACTCTTCTTATTGACACTGCAGCTGGGTAGAAAAGACTCAAAGTTGGGATTTTCGGCATCAGTGAGAGGCGCGTGAAATGAAGTCAGAGGAAAGCGCAGAGATGCTAGAAGCTATTTAAAAGAAAAATATAACTACGATACTTTCAGACTGTGTGAGAGAGACAGACTTTCAGAAGATAACAGGAAGATAGCCCGTACAGCAAAGTTGCGCAGGTTCTCCTTTTGAGCTTTCACCCTCTGACTGTCACAGGAAATGCTAGATTTGAAAACGTAGAGAAACTTTTTGCAAGTCTTAAAGTTGGGATCGTTTCTCTGTCAGATACACACAGAAGGCACCGTTTACAGATACATAAGCTGACTTTTTTTTGTCCACGTAAGAATCAAGACACTTCAAAATGTCAACTCTGTAATAATTTATTATGGATTCTACTTTTCACCTTCTAACCAAGCAAATACATTCTTAACAATAATAACTGTTAGGTCATTTTTAAAAAAAAATTAAGAATAAATGTAAAATTCTATTGATAAAAAACAAAACAGAAAATGACTTTTTTTTCTTTTACTTTTTAGTGAGATCTTTTCTTCTGTCCCAGTCTGTGGAGTTTGTCACAGTTCTCTTTAAAATAGTTGTCCAATGAACTGCATTCTGTAAACACTTTCTATTTTATCTCAGTAAAATTTTCTAAGCTTTCATTTGGCTAACAAAAGACACTGCAGCGGCAAAGTCATGAAATATCATCGCAAATGTGAAGTAATGACGGGGAAACTTTTTTTTTTTTTCCATTTACAGCAGAAGTGAGAAACACACAATGACAAAAGCAAGTTGAGATAGTTAACCACTTAGTAAGCTGAACCCTGGTGTGTGGGAAGTAGAAAGAAAGGTAATTTCAAAATATAAGACCAGAAACAATTTTGTATTCAAATCAGAACAACACCACAAACATCCAACATAATAAAACCAAGGTCATGACAGAATCGCCGCCTGCTAGAAAGATCCCAAGAGCACCGGCGCACATTTGCCACGCTTCGTTATTAATGAAGCGGTCTTAAAACCTGGCACACATCTTAAAGCATATATCAAATACATCACATGAATATTTCGAACTTCTGAACTGACATTTCCACATGTTTTCAACATCTCCATGGAGAGAGTACAACACAATACCAGCTCCCTCCTCCGTTACATCACTCTTTTTACTCCAATATAAATTTTATTGAGGACTTGCATTTTAAATTATTCCGTTTCAAGAGTTCACATCTATTTCAGTTGAACATATACGTCAAGAAGGGGGGGGGGAAGAAATATCAGCAAGACTCCTGCCCTGTGTGTGACCTCTGCCCATCCTGTTTTAAAAATCAGAGAAACGCCTCAACTTGAGACCCCTGAGAGGGAGAATGTTCCCCAATGAAACCTGAACGTTTTTTTCTTCTTTATTCTAATAAAAAAAACAACAACAACAACAAAAAAAACACATGTATTATTTGTCCCTTTTGAAAACATAAAACCTCAAATGAAGCAAGGTTAAGATTATAATTATAAAACAAGCACTGCTCTGTTTTACTTTGTGTTTTCCAAAGTAACTTGCCTATTACGATAATCGTACTGATGGAAATGCACCCAGGGTAAAAAGGGAACCGAGGAATAAGAAAGAAGGTTTTTCTCTTCTATACTTCAACCTATAGTAATGTAACAAACATAAGTGCACAGAAAATTGTTGGGAAACAATGACAGGCCAGTGCCATAGCTAAAAAGATAAACTTCAACACACCTGAATCAAACAATCAGGTCGTTAGAAGGATTCCGGAGAACTTGACAACATTATTGAGGAGATAATTCAGCCATTTGATTCAATTTTGTTGAACCAGTGAAACGTCTAAAAGGTGTAGGACACTGTCCCTGGAGGACTGGAGTTAAGGACCCCAGGTCTAGATGCAGCTGAAATGTCCCCTGAAAATAAATCCTGTCTGACTGGTAATCCTGTGTGGTTCCCTTTACAGGCAACCATAAATTCAGCTTGTTCTTTTTTTTTTTTTTTTTACTGCATTATGGCTTGCAAGATTTATAACTTTATTAAATATAAATTTAATTAAGAGAAAAAAAACAATAATTCACATCTTAGAAAATATATGTGAAGACACTTGTCAGTTTCCTGTTTTCACAAGCTTTTACATTCACTTCCATGTCTTTTTTGTTGTTGTTGTTGTTGTTGGGGGTGGGGTGAGGGTATTTTGGCCTAATGTATTTTATTAAACATCTTATAGGCTATTTATATGTGATAAAGTTGAGTAAGTTTAATTTAAAGCAACGGATTAAACCTAACGGGATTCTACTTAAACATATACATTTTTTACACCTGTCATATTATAATGGGAGAAATACTCAGCTGCAGGTTTGCAGTAACTTCTCCTGCTCCAGAGATTTATTTCTTTATACAGATATGTATGTATATTCAGGCTTTTATTGTTAATTATTAATATATAAAATGTTCTTTTTATCCATAGTTATCTTAACTATGTATAAATCGCTTTTGAGATCAAGTCCTTAATTAGCTTTATGAGTAGATTACAAGTAATTATTCAGGCCTGGCTCAAAGTCATTTTTATGTCTGAATGCTTTTTCTTCTCAAAGGTTTGTTACACTTTGGGTTTCAGTGTTTAGTCTGCTCTCTGTTGTGTTTGCCTTTAATGTTCTTTAGTCTTTGTCGTCTTCTTTTGAAACAACTTCAAAAGCTAACATTTGTTCTGCTGTGTTTCACTTACGGCATAAAAGACAAAAAGGCGATTCATACATCTTAAAAGATGAAAAATTTACTTTCCCGGTACAGATTAATAGTTGTCGTTTAGTTTTTAATTTTTTTTGTTGTTTTTTGTTTGATTTAAAATCAAAACCACATAGTAATGTATTTTTATTGCAGTAAGAGACAAACATTTAGCTAGGCATTAAATTTAAATAGCAATGTGCATCTATGGTAACCAGATGCTGTTGTACGTTTAATATTGGAGCAGTGGCACGAAAGGAAACGTTTACAACGCAAGAGCAAATGAGCTTAGAGATGTAAAAGTAAATATAAAATTAATGAATGAGGTTTTACAATGTGGCAGGAAATAATTTATGTGCAAAGATAAAAAATGTAGTTAGAAATAAATCAGTTCTATGGAGTATACTTTTTTAAAAAAAGCATCTTGTTTGCAATTAATAACAATCAAGTGCATGTGTAAATCTATAAAATCTGTCCTCATGAAGGTTATATCTGCTAACAAACACCAAACATTACCTAAAGATATTCCCCATGCCCTAAGTGCAAGTGATTTTGCCTCTCAGATGGGGTCACAATAATCTTTCTTTCCTTTTTTTTTTTTCTATCTAAAGTGGCCTTAAAAGTGTATCTGTTTTTTCTCTGGGCACATCCATAGTGCCAGAGGATTATATTTTTCCCCCTCCCTTGATTTTCAGACAAGATTTTTTGGCTTTCCCTGGTGGATTTCTAGTGGGGGGGCTCACTGTCGTTAATGCATCGTTAAAAGGCTACAGCTGGAAAAGTGAACAGGAACAATTTTTAAACAACCCCACAAAGCCCTAAAGCCTAAACCCTGAGAGCGGTTCCTGAGCGCCTCCACAAAAAGAGGGAGCTGTCCTCTAAACCCCCAGACTCCAAAAAGCTGAATGTCAGTCTTCTGCATTGCACAATGCCAGTGGACACTTCACTTTCGTTTCTCTCATAGAGCCTATCAAATAATCATTTTAAAAACATCTTGTGGCCAAGAATGCATTTTTTTGCTAAGAGCATAATTCAAATTTGGAGGTGATTCGGATGAGATATAGCGGAGACCTTGAAGTCATCCCAGAGAAGTAGGGAGGCTTGCACTGTAGTTTATTTCGAGAGGGATGTACCGAGCATATATTTTCACAACGAAGTGCAAATCTTGAGGGGAAGTCCGAGTCGAGGAAGATTCATTTCATCATAACATAAATGTCTAACACAGCTGCATCCTTCAAGTGCACCACTGTGTGTGCTAAAATAATCTGTGCACTTTGGGGAAAAATACGATTTCTATTAGTCGTCCTTGGGTATGAAGAACGCACAGTTTGTCTCTGGCACATCGGCTCACAGAATAGAGGACAGAGCAGAAACATTGTATGAGTGACTGAAACAGGCACACACAACTTAATGAGAGGAAGTGTGCAAGTATATGAGTCATCTGAGCGAGCAGACAATTGGGCAAATGCACTACAAGAGGTGCCAACGTTCATATTAGATCCAGTGCCCTGGGGCATCATTCTGTGTTATGAGTTCAGTATTAATTGCTGCCTTTGGGAGCGTTTGTTCTTGACGCAACGGCTTGTCAGAGAGAGCGCTGACTCCCGCAGAAACACAAGCAGCTTAGCAGAGTGTTTGGTGACAAATAATTCAAGTTTTTAACAAGACGGAGTTGATTAGCAGCAGCAGGGAGAACAAATTTGGCAAATTTAATCCTCTGATGATGCTAGTCTGGTATTCCTAAAAAAAAAAAAAAAAAAAAAAAAACAGACACACACCGATGTGTTACAGTTTCTTCAAAAATCAGATACAAAATTTTGACAAGGACTGGAAAGAAAGTTCAGATCACATGTGTGTTTTAGAAATCAATTTAAAGTGTTTTTATTAGTCTTTAATAGTAGCTCTTAAAAGTCTTAGTCCATCCAGTTAATTTAATTTTCTTTTACCTCACAAGTTCTCCAGACCCTCATTAAATGAGACCCACATCTGTTTAATTTTTGGGGCCATAATCCCCATTCACAGATTTCTTCTGATCTTGGTTTTTGGGCAAAACTGAACGCCCCCCCCCAAAAAAAAA